>NW_011967139.1:102110-134095 GCF_000949405.1 Vollenhovia emeryi
ATTTTTCAACTTCAACATAATTTACAGGTCGTCCAAAGGCTTCAGAGGTACAGAAAATACAGCGGCATTTTCGATCCTAACAAGCTGCCGCCAAAGTCTTGTGCATGGTGTGTTTTTTTTTCGATTCTGCGCTTTTCGAAAAATTTTTTAAGCGTTCTCCCCTTCTCGCAAATTAACTCTCGTGTCGAGTGGCATCCGCTTACGCGCAAGTCGCGAAAGTTATAACGACGGGCCATTAAAATGATTGAGCCTGTATATAAACTTGGCAGGATACACGTTGTCGTCACGCTGATGACGTCGCTGAGACGGCATTCCCGTCGTGTCGCGGAAGAACGATATCGTTCGTCCCGGCTTTCAACATTCGGCTGCATCCCGCACACGAATTCCCCGCTGTCCTCAAGGCCGTCCATTATTCCGCGGACAATCGATGCGACGAAAGTCGTCGGGTATTGGACAGTTTCCCCTTCGTCGTGAGAGGGAGGCCAGGAAGGCCTGGAAGGCCGGCCGTGAAATGGGAAAAAACGGCGGAACTTCAGTTTCAGTTTTTAATTTTGGACGCTGCGTAGATTCCCGCGAGGTATTCGGATTGCGTTCAGCAGAGCGACGTGTTCGATCTCTATACGATACCTTCATATTTATCCTCGAACTTATACATTTGTTTTAACGCCGCTGCTGAACCACGGCTTTTCGACGTAAATAAAACGTCAGCGTTCTATAGATAAATATCTTGTAATGCTGAACAAGCTGGTTTCAGCGAATTTACGATAGCTATATTAAGCACAATACTCATTGTCTGCAGTGATGATAAAGGAATGGGTCTACAAGTCGGATATGCTCAGAAAGACAATTACGCGATGCGGAATTAATTGTCACTTTGACATTTATTATTCTATATGAGAAAATTAATTTTCAGTACATTAGAATTGGAAAAAAAATTATTTACGATAGCTAGATTAAGCACAATACTCATAGTGATGTCAAAGGAATGGGTCTAAAAATCGGATATGCTGAAAAAGACATAATTACGCGATGTGGAATTAATTGTCACTTTCACATTTATTATTCTATATGAGAAAATTAATTTTCAGTACATTAGAATTGGAAAGAAAATTATTCCTGAGCATTTCAACATTTCAAAGATTGCGATACTTTGATGTGAAAGTAAGACTTTAACTCAGCGATTATTTGAATGTCAAAGGACGTTAAAAGTTTTTTATTTATAATTATAAAATAATTATACGCGCGTTTTGGAAGAACCTTTTTGGAATTATTATATATTACGCAACGATGTTTAATTAACCATTCTTAAATTCATCTGCATTAATTTCAGTTAATTAAATGGCGTCCCACTCGCGCCAGATTAAAGCTCATTTATAATAATTTTAATTTATTAATTACATTTCCGGACGCCACAACAGATAAGTCTAATTATTCTACTTTTAGCGATACGTTTAACCTGCAATTAATTCACACGTGATATAATTTTTAATTTAATCACTTTATTATTAGTAAAGAAAAGTACACTCTTACGAGATAGGCTTCTAATATGAGGTAGCAGGTGTTCAACATCCAAATTCAATCACAAATCCCTTTTCGCAACGATTACACAATCTAACAATGACTTTTCTACTAAACAGATTTCACTTCAACAGCAATACATTCATGGTGGAACCAACAGATGATGCTTATTAATGCAGTAGAATTTAATTAAGGTATCCCTTATTAAAAGCCTATCTCATAATAGAGAATTTTCCTCTAGTATTATCGTTATCATTGCATATATTATTAATTATAATTATTACTCCCGTCATTTATCGTTTTACATATATGTGTAATGACCTTACATACATATAATAAATGGCATATACGATCCACACTCGAGAAAACGTGCATTAACCAAAACATTTACAAAAAAGTGACATTTTTCTTTCGTCGTTTACAAAAGATTCCAAAAACGAGCGTCCGTTGTTTCTCCGGGTCGGAGCACTATTATTTGTTCGATCACTTGTTGCTCTATACATGTAAAACGCGTCGCGACGTCGATCCGAATTATCACCCGCGTAAACCTGCTCGTCGTATCCCAAGAGTTGCTGAGGCGTCCCTTGAAGAACATTACCGGTTATGACGGACGATGGCAGCTCTATTTCATTGGTTTACCGACTCTATGTGGTGCGCGAGAACCGTTCTAATTTACCGACCGACGAGCACCCATGGTTGTACGCCATACTAAACCGAGCTCGATTATAATAATACTATAACAATAATAGCAATAATGGATTTTACAGTTAATGGTCACGTCAGAATTGATTTTTTCACTGGTTCGAAATCTTCGATTGCTATCTGTTCTTCAATTTATTCAACGCTGTTCTTAATTGGTCCTATATGTCGACAGAGCGGGTCATTCTCACGCCGGCGTCGGTATTTAACATTAATCACTTTTTTTCCTAGTATCCACTGTTGTTTCTCAGTATTCGTATTATGAATTAAAAACGATAGCGGAAAGGTATTTCCAACGGTCGCATAAAGTTGTCGTTAATTACAGGACTGTTTGTACCTGTGCGTGACAACAAACAATAGTGTCCGCTAATTCAAATTGCATTACTAATCATCCGGAGAATAAACGGCAGTACGATTTTTGAAGCCGCGAGCAGAACGCGCGCTCTTTACTTAATTAAATCCCCGAGGATAGAGCGTGGCCCGTCCTTCGAACGTATAAGACAACATTTCAAACAATATTCCTAATCATATTTCCTGTGACAAACCTAATCTGGGAAATCAATCACTATCGAACAACAAGTAATATCTAATGTCTATATCCAACGACACGTAATATCTAATTATATCTCTCTGAGATCAAGGTAGAATTAGATCATGATATGGGCATTATATGAGAATTTTTCACTTTTTTCGGGATGGTAGATCGCAAACAACATGCGCGACGTTTCGTGATTGTACGCCACATTAATCTCGATGTCTTATTTCGTTTCTTCAACGGATTCTATAATGTATTGATTCTGCCTCGGAGAAAACAGTAAATTTCAATTTTTGATCCTTACAACTTTCAAATGCGACTTCTTGAGAAACACTCGCCCGAAGTAAAAAAATAAGACTTTAAATACAATTTAAAAACTTTTATAACGATGTTTATTTGGCTCCTATTGCCATGTAAAATATTAACCAGGAAGATCCAGGTTCAAACCCTGACTGAGGTAATATTTTTGGCAATAAGTTTAAAAAGAAGAAATATTTAGACACTAACATCCTGTCACGGCTCTTCAGTTTTTATTGCTTCGAATTGGTGTTTACCACATGAGAGTCTTATGAATTTTATTGATTTGTAAAATCGTTAACGTTGCCACCCTAAAACAAGGGGTTGAAACTTATGTTTGAATTTATTACAATTACACATCACTTTTAAAAACAAAATTGATGTATTCTGATACAAATTTTTGTACTAACAGTCGGTTACACAAAGGGGAGATAAAAAGTTGCCATTGATTCCCCCCTCTCTCTCTCTCCCCCCTGTCACCTCCCTGTCTCTCCCTCTCTCTCTCTCTCTCTCTCTCTCTCTCTCTCTCTCTCTCTCTCTGTCTTTCCGTGTCTCTCCATGTCTCTCCGTGCCCCTCCCTGTCTCTCTCTCTCTGTCTCTCCCTGTCTCTCCCTGTCTCTCCGCGTCTCTCCGCATCTCTCCCTGTCTTTCCGCGTCTCTCCCAGTCTCTCCGCGTCTCACCCTGTCTCACCCTGTCTCTCCCTGTCTCTCCGCGTCTCTCCGCGTCTCTCCGCGTCTCTCCCTGTCTAAATAAGTAATACAAATAATTACACTTAAATTCTAAATAACTAATTTCCAAAAATTCTCTCATTTTCGTTACCAGATTCTTAAGTGTCGTCGACTTTCCAAAATTTTCGTATAAATGCAAGTCTTAATACGCCGTGACCTAACTAATAATTGTTTTAATGTGCTCAAATCTTTTCTTAAATAAATGACACAAATTCAAATTTTATACGCAAGGAAATCTCAAGTCAACGTTAACTGGGTCGAAGGATCTGCAGACGAAGATGGACCGGTAGGTCTAGGACATCTTATACACGTTCGTAGAAGCAATACAGTTTCGAGCACACCAAGTTACCGCACAAAAACGTTCGTTCAACGGAAACCTACATGCTCCAACCTTCGTTCGCCGTAGCAACGGACATAACTGGGTCTTAGGAAGCTTTTGACTTATGTGCGACGGTCAAACCGATTTCTCGGAATGCCATAACTTGGTAGCAAACCATGTGTAATTCCTTGGCGAAAGGGAGAGAAAATTGTGTCGGACAAGCGAGAAAGAAAAAGACTAATGCGAAGGGGAAACGAAAAGTAAATGTCGTATCTCCTACACAAATAATATATCGTCGAATTTCACGTATCAAACCAGAATTTATTTCTGACTTGAGAAAAATTTCGAGCAAAAAAATTGAAATAATTATTATCAATCATTATAATTATTATTATTATCAAGTTGCGCCACATTAAAAAAATTTATCGCTACCGTAATCATGGTTTGCTGAAAATATTTTGCTGCCGTAACTATAAATTTCTAAAGCACAGCAAACAGTTTACTGTAGCACCTAATACAATAGGCACAGTAGCAAAATATTTAGATATCACAACTAAATATTAGCTGTTCGTATTTTACAACTGAAATTTGGTTACCACATGCAGCTTAATTTAGCTACGGCAGCTACATTTTCTTTTCCATGGCTCAGTGTGTCAAAACCGAAATTTGTGTCGCGAATGTTTAAATGCCAACGTCAAGAAGTAAAATGTTCTCTCTGAAAATCAATCAGTGAATTATCACTGAAAACACTGAACAGTCACTGATTTACAGTTATAATTGCGATTTTCAGTGGTATACTTATAACTGCAAATCAGTGACTACTCACTGCTCGCAGTGATAATCCACTGATTGACTTTTAGAGAGTTTGTTAATAGCTCACATATTTCCGTGCAACTAACGTTGAGAATGTCTACGATTTGGCAATTTGCGATTTCAATCTTCCGCGATAATGGAACTGTTTATCTGGAGAAAAAATGATTTCAAAAACTCCTGATAAAATCAATCAGCGGATATTCCGCGTTCTGTTTGAAATTCGCAGCGTTTCGAAATTGCGTTCATACCACTCTCAAAATAACTGGCTGAATAATAGTTTACGGCCGCGTAACTGCAGCTCCAATTAATAATGAGAGCGATAGATACATATTATTAGCAATAGTATGGCAATGTCCTCTGGCTACAAATTATAATTACAAACCCGTAAAATATTATAGAGATACGGTAAAATTGTGTGTACATTCGCGTACCGCAGGACACGAATGATTTTAATACGTCCATGCCGACTTTTCGTGCGTAATTATGAAAAATGTTATTTTACGTAAAAAGTTTCATCTAGAAAAGTGGAACGTCGAAGGCAGTTATAAATATAATTTCATTATTACTTTGCAATTACCATTGCGTTTCATAATTCTAGTTTCAATCTCCATGTAATTTTACAGTTCTAATCGCAATGTTCTCGTAACTTTATATCTTTTTACTGCGACCTGAAAATATAATTTCAACTTAGAACATATTTTCCCCCCTATTCTCTAATAAGAGAGGATTAAGGTTTAAAATTATCGCGGTGGATCTTCTTTGAAATTACGTGGTAAAGTTTTGCTTTATAAAATTTATCGAACAACAGAGAATGGACAGGGAAAGGGGTGGGGAGAGCAAAAGGAAAACGAGTGCTACAACTGTTGGTTCCGTTTCGAGAGGAGAATATATCTTCCCTCTTGATATCAGCCCGGATCCTTCTCTAAGAGCAGCCCTTCGTCCCGCGCTTCTGATTGTTAATCATCGACCCTGCATCCGTAATGGAGGCGTACGGCATATTGATGGAAACGAATCAGGAATGAACGAAAACACCACACATTACGAGACGAACTGTCGAGCTGGCCGCGTATTATGGCAACTTTTCGAAACGGATTACGACCGGAGTTATTCCGTTCTCCCTCGAAAACATAATAGAGATCTAGGCAATAATTAAATAATTCCAATCGGAAACCATTCCGCAAAGTTTCATAATACGTGCTTTGCTCATAGCCAGAAGCTAAGCTCGGTACTTTCAACCGATGACGTTAAAAATAGACACTGTCCTCAAAAAATTGGCGACAAATATTTAAATGAACGTTGCTTGCTAAAAGAAACGACAGATCTTCACCCACTGACCGTGCACGTCGCATGTGCGTACGAGAGAAAGAAATTCAATATTTAACACATAGTATAATCGTAACGCGGTATTGATCGCGTCGGTTTTCTTCCTTTGCGTATTACGTGTACGCGGGATTTTCCGATAAAAAAGTAATAAAACTCACAAACACGTATCTTCGTGTGTATACACATGTGCCCCTTGTCATTCACAAGCCTTGTGGCAGGTCGCTACGTCGTATCGGTCGCGCGCCTCTCCCATCCCGCCCCGTCGCGCTGTTAATCAGGATGGGGGATGAGGACGCGACGAGGACGCAAAAACTATAGGGAGAAACGATTTATTTCCATCGTCCTGTTTTCCCGGCGAGAGAAAACGCTATATTTACCCGGGTTCCCGGGCATCTGCGTGTTTCCAGACGCGACACGTGAACTTTATCACACATGGGTCTCTTCAAGGCGGGTACCGCGATTTTACGGCCAGGCCACGGCGGGAATGAGAGAAAGAGAGACGGCGGCAGACAACGCGTGGAGATTTATCTCGACTGCATTACCTTCTAAACACGGTGATAAAAAGACAGAGGAGGGAATAAGGGCGAACGAACGTTACGTAAAACTCTTTATCGGCGAATAATTTATCGCCTCTAACACAGCTGAGGCGATAATGCACGTTGCATAAAGGTGACGTTTATTTTTAAACGGCTGCGTTGACCGATTACGCGGAAGCAAAGGGTTATGCGGAACCATGGATCCCTTCGAGTTAATAAGGAGTGCTCGGCCGTAAAGCAGAATTAATCGCGTCACGCGAGAGCGCCGTTCGTGTCTTATCGGTGGCTAGTCAGTTCGACATGCCGTCGCGAAATTGTTTACTCCGTATAAATTTAAATATAAATTTATTCGCTTTGCGCCTCTCTCTCTCTCTCACTCTAATATATATATACAAGATTCATGATGGACAACATTTTCTACTTGCGACATGCAAGTTTGAAGCTAATTTAGTTCCGTGACTTCTACTTGGAAAGATAAGTGGAAAAAGGGGAAATTGCAGATTCCATTTTGTAGCAGACCTGTCGATTTCACGGTTGAAACAGTTTTCGATATTTTGTCAACGCATAAAGAAATGTGCATGTATAATTTAAAATATAAGAAATAATGTGTGAGGTTATAATCAGGTTTCTCAATTATTTTGTAAAAAGTAGGAAAAATCTCAAAACTGTCGCACAGAAAAATTTCACTTCATATTGCACAAGAGATAAATAATGATGTGTCTGATATTCAACGCATATTACTGTCGTTACGTAAAATGCTTATATGTACAGTGTGACGTAAACGACGTAATAAAACGCAGAATATTGCGTCGACTATAAAAAAAGAAGAGAGTGTAATTGAACTTTTCAGCTATTTTGCATGTTTTCATCCTATTACTAAATATCTCTTACTCTGCAGATTTCGAACGTAATTAAATACGCCATCTATTTTGAGAATTTTAGGACAAAAGTTAATCTTTCCTAATTATCGCATCGGTTTAAAATTAAAGAAATATAACATAAATACACAATTCATTAGTTGTAAATTACCTTAAATACTGCTGAATAATGAAATTCGTGTTTAAATACATATTTAATTTAAATACACACACGTATTTGACCAAAATTTCAAAAAAACAGTCTATAATCACAATCTTTTTTTTTATAAAAAAATTTTATATCATAAAATCGCGTCAAACACATGTCAAAGTGACGACTACTCTTAAGTTACAAATAATAAAAAATGAAATATTTATCATAATATTTTCAGGTACAACGAAAACTTCTTTTTATTCAAATGTATTTTAAATCAAATATATAATCGCCGCAAAATAAATACCGAAAAATTACCGCGTTTTGTATTTAGCTCTTTATTATTTTTGGACGTATATATGTTCCGAAGGATAAGTAGAAAAAAATCGGTAATAATTAAAAGATTAATATTTGGAGCAGTAACAGCAAGTGTCCCACGGTTCAAATCCCACTGAAGAAATTAACTAATTGTAAGAAGTCGTCGAAAAAATTTTAATAACTGAATCTTGGTACGTTTTATATTCGTGATTGCACCACGCAATACGGTCTGCATAGAAATGCCCCGCTTATTCAGGGACGTCAGTTCTGTTTTGCTTTTTTACGACATGGTAATGTAATTTTGCGGAGAAGGACCCGTCGTGCGATAGCTACGACAACAAGCCAACAAGCAAGACACCCGCGAGTATCCGCGAGCACGTACCTTCATGCCGGCTGAGAAAATATACGCGATACTCTACTCGAAATCGTAAAATCGCTCAAATTTTTCACGAGCGCTCCTGTGCCCAGGAGCAGCACGCTGGCGCAACAATTTGTAATTTCATTACTGCGCCCTCCCTACATCTTTTTCCTCTTTTCATTAGAGCGCTTTGCATTCAAACCCCACAGCACGAAATACCGCGCCATTACGTGTTTTGCGGCGCGGCGAGCGATACAGCATTTCGCGGATCGTCGTGCGTGAATAGAACCGCGCATTCAACGTCGAGCGCGAACAAGCGCGGGTCGATTTAGAACCATTTTGCGGCTGTGTAGGCAGGATATAAAACGGCGGGATGTATGTATATCGGGAAGGAGCCGCGGCGCTCGTCGCTTCTTTTTGTTCCTTGAACGCGGGACAAAACGCAGCGGAATTTCTGCACGCGTGGCTCCCCGACAAAATCGCAATTATCCGACGTGCGCGTCGCGTATTCGCGAGGAGGAAACCGCTGACCAAAATCTTGTACACCAATGCCCACTGATGCCCAGTGGGCATTACTTTATCTTATTTTATCTTATTTTATCTTTATAATGCCCCAGAAAGGCTCAATGCCCAAACTAATGCCCAAAAATGCCTAGTGATGCCTAGTAATGCCCAGTAATGCCGTAAATCTGTACAGCACAATGCCCTCAGCGGTTTCCCCCTCGGTGGAATGATATTGCTATACGTAAATCGCCTATTCGCTATTATTGGGCGAATTCTAATTCACGCGCCCACAATTTATACAGTGAGACTTTCCATGAATCGCTAAAATCGTTCGAAAAACGATTCGAAACACTCCAAAGTTCCCTCGTTGTTGTTTGCATTAAGGACCGTCTACATTGGAAGTAAGCAGCAAGAAAACCGTAACCTTTACACTGTTAGAAGTAGATCTATCACACATGTATGAATATTAACACGTCACACACTTGAAATGTGTGAATATTAATGCGTCACACATATTTAATGCATTATTTTCCAAACGTCATGCATTATCCTCTTAATATGCGCGTGTGAAATGCATTAGAGAATGTGTGGAAATCACACACTTCAATGTGTGGATTTTATCAAACATCTAATAATGTTTGAAATAGTCAAACATCGTAATATTCACACATGTGTAATATTTCTATACGTTTGAATATAACACACTTTGGGAAAATTCACACACTGAGTATAGTAACGCACTTACTAGTCAGACACTGATCAGTCACATACTGCAACTACCCCAGACAACATCGTGCGAAATCAGTGCTCGTTGTAGATATCCTACCGTGTGTAATCCCATCCGTTTTGTGCTTCGGACGATCGTGAATAAAGTGCCTTCAAGTCTAGACTATTGCTAACATCTCGGAAACCTCGTTCTTCCTCTTTATTTCTGATTCATGCTCTTTCCGCTAACCTCCCATTTCCCTAACCTAACCTAACCTCCCACTTGAATCGCATCATATAATGTAATAAGTTGTTTTAAACGGCAAGAAACGTGTAAAAAGTGCTTTCACCAAATTACATATGTGTATAATAGTAAAACACTTGGATTTGCAATGTAGTGCAATCTTTTTTACACATTTATTGGCACCTTGAAAATTACACACCTAAATAAGTTATGCACCTCCATTTGTGTGAAAAGTCACACACGCCAATAAAATCAAACATCCATTCGTGCATGAAAAAGTCACACACTTACAGACGTCTTGAAACGGCGGACACACATCACATGCGATAAAGTGTGTGATATTCACACACTGCTTCTAACAGTGTACTTGTCAGTGTAAAAGCTAAAGTACAGGCATAATTTTTAAAAATATTTATAGCACTGGTCGAACTGCGCTCTAATTCGCCGAGAGTAGGCGTCAGAGCTGGAGTAGAAGTGAGAAATGGAAATAATTCATTTCTTTACTTCTACTCCCACTTCTTACGCCAGGCTTACTTCATCCATTGTAGACGATCCTTTGCCGAACGTGTTGAGGAATATTATCATGGACTTCCATCAATATTTCGGAGTCTAGAACGGATCAGAGTTTCGCAAAGACGTCTTTATATATTATACAAAGAAGGCTCCGTTGTACCAAAACCGCGACAAACACAAGATTCACAGTGAATAAAGCGCGCGGAGAGGAAGAGAAATATTGACGAGACAATGGAGACGTCTGCCTCGGAAAATTATAGTCGATACTTCGTATTGTTACACTGTAATCATATCGTCGGACAGGTATTGATCAGGGGAACTTTGAAATTCGTGCTTCTTACATCTGAGACGCTATCGGAGTGTTCGATTACTCGATATAAACTAACAATGGAAACTCTGGCGACACTACGGCAACAAAGGGATAAGATAGCCGGGATCAATTGTAACGAGAAACAATTGTATAATACTCGTGACAATGTTTGAACCCCTTCGTACTGTACAACACGTCCGCGTGAGCAAGAGAAACTAAATCTCACTGAGAACAATGCGAAAATGCACGATTCTACAATGAATAGCTTCGAATTTCGCCGAGATTACAAAAAGTACAATCATCGGTGAAATGAGCCGGGGATCGGCACTTTGTTCGGTTAAAATTAGGATTACGCGAAGAATGTATCCCAAATCGATTTAGGGCAAACTCTGCACTTCTAGGTCGCTTTAAACTTGTTCGTCACTTAATTACACAACCGCCAGCTCCATTACGCGATGCCCACATAGGTTCAAATTGATTCGGGCTAAAACGCAAAAGATTTATTCGTTTCCAGCCACGGAATTTTCAGCTTTGTAATCCGGATGTGTTAAATAAAACGGCAGTTTTCATTTCACCTTTAAATTTCATGATTCTCGACCGAGGGGATCAATTCGCAATGAACTTCTGGAGGACGTAATGCACCAGAAACGTAAATTCAGTCGTGAAGTACCGTTATGGGTACTGGAAAAAAAGGACTTACTTTTCATTTAGATAATGGAACGATTACACAGATTATATACTTTGAGCGTTAAACCCTTTAGAGAAATATTTTAAGCGAAATATCATCGTCTATCTTGGATAAAGGGGGAGGGCCGGTGAGCAAAAGTACGTAATGTTTGCAACGAACAACCCGCATGCTGCAAGATTAGAAGCGTCGCTGTTTGAATAGGTCTGCTGTTGGCGGTAAATGTGATCAACGAGAGGTTGGCTAGTTCCATGGAGTTTACAACCGTTATAGCGATTTATCGGGCAACGCGTGGTGGCCATATAACCCAAAACAATTGCAAACACGCAGGTGGCGCGAGATGCTTTAACGACGCGTTACTCACTCGTGCCTCGTGCGCCGGTTGCCGTGTCGGAGTCATTTTTGAATTTTTCAAATCGCCCGCCGTATATTTCATACAAATATGTAAGCTGCGTAATAACGCAAATAACTTTATAGTCGCTTGAGTGAATAATACATTGCAAGGCAAAGTTAAAGACAAACACGCGCGGAATTATTCAGGAAGCGAGTACGCCTTAATAATTTCTAAAGGAACGGCGATGAAGAGAAATCTGCGTCGCTTCTTAAATTCGAATTTTGCGCTCAATAATTTCTCGTATACCGGAAAAGAAATATATTACGTAACGCGATATTATTTCCAGCGCGGAAGAAGGTAATATTGAACACAAAGTGGTTCTAGTAACTGAATTGTATAAAAAAGTAGTAAAGTCTTTCACTGTTCAATATCAAATCTGTCAATCTGTTATTATAGATTTTTTTCGGATAATATACTTGAAAGATGCAATTCTTTGCATTTCTTTTAATAAAATTATGTACTTTTTTTAGTATAAATTGCAATTCTTTTCATTATTCCGTATATAAAATTATTAGGATAATCGGAAGGTCAATATCCTTGCGAGTATTTAATGTAATAAGGTAATTTTATGATATAACATATATGCAATATCTGACAAAATATTGACCTCGCGATTATCCTCCTTACTGTAATACCGTTATTCGCAGAATAATGAGAAATATCGATTTACGTTTGAAAAAAAAGTATATAAGTCCATTTAGGAAGAAAAATGCAGTTGCATTTTGCAAATCCGTCGGTGCACTGTCCGAAACATAATATAATCGCAGAAACGGTAGATCCTATTAAATAGTAATTTTCCTCTGTCAGATTTCTCTCTGTCTCGACGTGGAAAAGAGTTAACTCAATTACCAGAATCACTCTGTATACATAAGATATTTTAATGTTTGCTACAAGTTATTACGACTGGTTAATTTCACATGAAGTTTTATTGACACGCGTGCCAATAAATTACACGCGCGGAAGTTCGTGCATCGTATGAGGTGCTCCATATTTTGCATATTAGTTTTTCATCCCAGAATTTCCCAGACAACTCGATTTCAGCTAAACTATCTTTTTTTTTTTCCTAAGATAATTTTCGAGTTACGAACGATTGAACAGGAGTCTTCGCGCAAATTAAACTTCACAAAGCAAAAATCAAAATTACATCCTTCAGTCAATTATAAGTAGAGGAAAGTCCCCCATTATGGGGTAGGCTCCTAATATGAGATAGCGGAGTTTCCGCTAAATTACTAGGCATCATCTGTTGGTTCCACTATGAGCTTATTGCCCTTGGAGTGAGATCTGTTTAGTGGAAAATTGATTCTTAGATCGTGTAATCGTTGCGTAAAAAGATTTGCGATTGGATTTGAACGTTGGAAACCTACTGTCTCGTATCAGAATCCTATCTCACAATAGAGAACTTTCCTCTAATTTGTTCGAATCGAGCATCCACAGTGTTCAGATGTGTTTGTATTTTTATAATTTGACTCTGCCTCATGGACGACGATGACTCACTTTGTAGTACTTGAAAAGGATCCTAACGAAACGTTGTATTTGCTAACTAAGGAATATGCCAGTTGGGTTGACTACAAGTTCCCTGTTTTAATTCTTTCCTCTAATGTTTACTTTATAAATTCTGATTTGTATTAAAAATAACACAACACTATGTAATACCAAAAAGTGGAGAGCTGCGATTTTTTACCGAAACAAAATCATCATCAAATTAATCACCAAGATCAAATCTGCCATTGGAAATCAGCGCATGATAAATATAGGACGCCTTATATGTTATAATTAAACAAGTATTATAAAATATATGCATAAATGTTTATATTGTACTTGAACAGCACGGTTGAGTTCCATTTTAATTAAACTCGGTTACGCAACAATCGGACATTAATACAAGTAACAGTATCGAATGGCACGGCAGCTCGAAATAATTTATCTTATAATATAATGCACATGCACAGCCTGTTTAAACAGAAACAGCAAAAACCCGATATCGATTTTAGCCCAACATTCACATAATTCAATTTTGCGAAATACCTGTATCGCGCCATTAATCTCCCCTATCGAAAATCTGTGTGATACGTGGCTAATGATAACTTTTCAGGAGGAAAAAAAAAGAGAAATCGACATGCGCTGAATTTAATGCGATCTATTATTACGTGTCTGGGCAGACCGAGGGGCAGACTCAGAACGCGGATGTTCTCTCTCCTCAGATTCTACGCCGTACGTCGGAAATACATTTTTCACCGTGATCGGAAATTAATTAGGGCCCGGGTTACGGCAGATATATATATATGTCGGTAGCGCCGATCAATATCAATATTCTCCGGCAGTTAGCGGGCGATAAATCAATTAGCGGATGAAAGTGTGCGGTGCAGAACGTTCAAGCTCGGCTGGAAGCAACACGAGTTACCACTCAATCGTAGGAGAAGCGAGTCGCGCGCGGCCTGTGAGAGCTGACCGAAGGAAACGGCCGGAAGCGCGCCCTAAAAGGTACCGACAAGGAAATCGGAATCGTTTCTCCTCGCGCGGAAGAAAACCTGCGGTTTAACGAACAGCTGCGAGTGAAGGGCTGGATAAGTTAATACGTGCGCGATCGGAATACACGTCTGTCGGATTTAATTATCCGATTCACTGAATGAGCTAAAAGCAATATTAATAGTACGTCAATCTACCTCCACTCGACAATATTATATTAGAATATTATCGCATTAAGCTACATCATTAATGCGTACAAGCTAATAACAGCCTCAAATAATTCCACGAGTCAGTTTCACGAATGACTTGATTCGCAAGTGCTGCACAAATCATCGTGATTTCTCAAGCTTAAATAACATCCTTCCGTATTTTTCAAGTAGACATTAACTCACGCCTGCGTGTTCTCGGACCTCCAAACATTCTCTTTCTTTCTTTTTTACCCCCCGGAACGAATTCGACGATTGCACCTACGTAACGTGCATAAATCATCGTCGTGCGCGATAACATCGTGCGGGCAGAATCTGGCAGCGTGCCCAAAAGTCCTATCTTCGCAATACACATGGTACGTAAAGCTGCGATTAGATTGCCGACTTTCCGCGTGCGATTGCGCCGGACACCCCGAGCGATAATTGAGAAAATGTATCGCTTAATATAATTATTAATGGAAATAGCTATGGACTAGCTATTGCAATGAGAGTTGGAAATTACGGCTCCAACACCTCGGGAAACTTCTTTCGCAGAAACTCGCTTGGTATTGCTCGCCGTTATTCTCGTATTTCACGCTTGATCCAAACATCGATATCGAACTTTTCGCTCTAATTTCAGTCGCGCGTATAAATGCATCACTTACGTATTCGTCGTCTTTATTTCGAAACTGCAAATCAGAAGGCAAGATCTAAAAATGTGGGATATTACACTTAATTAAAACTACCATTTGGAAATTGACCATTCGTGTCTGTGCGCGTGCATGTGTATTTTGTTTCCGCCAATTTTATATTTATTTAATTAGAAGTCGCCTTTGAAACGGACTGCATGTCTGATTTTTCCACATTACATACGGAAAAATGTTCAAACGTAATATTAATTTAATATTCGATATTGCAGTAGAATAATAATATTGAACAATCCTTTTAATCCCTTAACAGTTTAAATATTTAAATTTTTCTACACGGAGATATATTCTGACATAATAAATGCTTTTACATTAGTTTAAAAATTCATATTATTCATTTGTGTTAAGAACAAGTGTTATGCGTGTTAAGAAAAAATATTATATGTGTACGTACACGGATAGAATTTATCCTGAAAATCATGTAGGTAATTGTGGGACAACGTGACATTTCCAAGGATTTTCTGAGAGTTTTTCGAAATTTTACCATACATTTCACTAGTTAGTTATAGAGAAAAGTCCTCTATTATGAGATTGAGGATTCTAATGTGACGTAGCAGCTTTTTAACGTCCACATTCAATCACAAATCCTTTTCGCAACGATTACACGATCTAACAATGAATTTTCCACTAAACAGATTTCGCTCCAAGGGCAATAAACTCATGGTGGAACCAACAGACGATTTCTATTAATTTAGCAGAAACTCCGCTATCTCAAATTAGGAGCCTGTCTCATAATAGGGGACTCCTCGACATTTTACTAGTAGAATGTATGGTAAAATTGCAAAAAAACTCTCATAAAGTTGTTCAAAATGCCATGTTGCAGGGTGAATTTCAAGAGAAAATTCTCTCCGTGTATGTACATGTATAAAATGTTATAATGTTTAAAATGAGAAACGGATGTATGATACTCTTTGCACAGTCACTGTTCATGTTTCAACGTTAGATTTAGCGATCTAGCTTCTATTTCAGTGTAATTCACTGTAAATTTCATGATAAATACTATCCTCTTATTCGATGCAACGGTTACAGCCAACTACTCTGCTAATCCATATTTTAATCTCCTTTTAAGATCCTGCATTTGTTATTTTTACCCGCGAGGCGGTAATTAAGGCCACGATGTTTACCGTAGACGTTAATGCATCGCGGAGTGCAGGAACATGCAAATAGATGCATACACGTACGATGACACCAAGTTCAATCGTTTGTCAACCCGATAAAAACGGTCGCACATTTCACGCTCCTTTAATTACGCAAACTGAATGATTCGCACGGCCGAGCAATTATAATTCGCGCCGATACATCATTACAAGTGCGGACTACAACGCACGTGAAAATAAATCAGCTCCGAGCTTTTGTTAGATTTTGCTAACTAAACAACGCTTCGGTACAAAATAGCCTTTACGGATTAAAACTGGGTCGTGAAATAATTCAAACGTGTATAATATTCTCTCCTTTCAGCAGAAGGAAAAGAAAGGACTTACGAATCAATAAATCTCGAAATATTTTCACGTTCAGCGTGCAGTCGTGTTACCAGAAAAAAGGACGATAGGATGACACCCTTCTCGAGTTTCCAATCGGTACTTTCGGCGCAAAAACTTGTTCGAATCCTTCTTCATTCGACTTCCGCAGTTTTTCAGTTTTTAACGTTAGAGCCATGAATAAACCCACCCAACTTTGAAGATAAAAGTCGCGAGAAATAACCGCTGCCTAAAAAGTCACCTGTGAAAAAACATCCCTATCAAAAACACGAGCTCCCTCGTTCTCCGCACTCGAGAATGTGGAGAGAATATGTCCTTTAATATTCCACGTCTTCCGCTCGGCCGCGATAGGATCCGCTGAAATAACGTAACATTAAGCGAGGATCGATCGTGAGAAAAAGTACACGCCAGAAGTTAATGGCAATTTTACGGGGGTTCCGGGTCTTTCCTCCCCCCCTCCGTTCCTATCTCGTAATATCGCGGGGACGTACTTTAATTGCAATAACTCACCTACAGCGTAACCAGCCCGCCCGTTTGTTCTATCACCCGAAAAGAGCGATAAATTCGCTCGGAGTGCACTTCCGTCTAATGCAAGCGTCGGCGCACGCACCCCGGGAGCTTTATTTGTCCATACGTTCAACCGTGACGAAGACATGGACGGTATGCCGGCTGACACGAACGTTATTATCCCCTCGCCTGCTCAACTTTATGCCACGTGCGGGAAACCGTCTTAAAGTTCGGGACAATGTGAACGTGCTATTAGACCACTCGATCAAGTATTCCGCGGTTATAACACAGAATTCCTGATACAAATATGCCCAATGTTCTAAATCACGTCGTGTAATATTCCCGCCAGGAATTCTACTTCAACTTCCGACAAAGCACCAAAAGTAATAACGCGCGATAATTATGTACATACATAATTAATTCGCGTGAGTCTATATGAACATCCCATAATTTATTTAAGTAACCCATACTTATCAATTGGAGCGAACGAAGCTGAGATTAGCGGAGTCTTCGCTAAATTAATAGGCACCGTCTGTTGGTCCCACCGTGAATTTATTGTCCTTGGAATCTCTGTTTAGTGGAAAATTGATTGTTAGATCGCGTAATCGTTGCGGAGAAGATTTGCGATTGAATTTGGACGTTGAAAACCCACGCGGAAAGACTATAGGCTAAGGCAAAAATAAGTAAAATGTTGCCGTATAAATAGTGGGGGCATCTACATTGTTTTGTGTTGCAACATTCACTAAGTTTGCCGCACAAGGCGCATGTGGTTGTCTCCACTACTTATGGGTATGGCAACCACTGATATAATTGCATTTGTTGTCTTCACTTAATACCATTTACACTGAGAGCTGAAAAACAGTGATGGTTATAACATTTTTCCTCGTTTTTAACTTTTAGTCTTTCTTACAGTAACCATTACGTACCACTACAGTAAGCATTCTCCCAGTAATCAGTACGGATTTTACAATAACTATTACGGATTCTACAGTAATGAATATTGTAGATCAACTGACTGACTGTTACTTACTAATCCAGTATTGAATCAGTACTGTATTTCCACAATCATTACGATAAAAACCAGTAATGGTTTTGGTACAAGATTTTATTGAAAATAAAAGAACTTTTCCACTAGCTTTTTCTAATTTTTTTTATGTGGGATTCGAACCTAAGATTTCGGATTACTAGCCTAGTACGCTAACGCTGAGCTAACTATTTATATATGTTTTCTACCCTACTGTTAGGCTGCATATTATTTACATATTATTTTAATGCTGGTGGTCAACAGTAATGGTTACGGAATTGCACATCACTCAATAATAAAATTGTTCAGTAATCATGTTTTCTTTAATACAATATCGCTTACAACTTTAGTCGTTAGATGGTATTGTATTTTTCAGCAGACATTACTTTTTTTTTAAGTAAGCATTTGCGTATTAAGATTAAAAGTTGAGAATGAGCAAAAATTCAGGGACTATTACTGTTTTTCGATTCTCAGTGTAATACTACTCTCACAGACTTCTATATATTATACATACCACTTAATACCACTTTGTTATGTTTAACATAGAAGTCTGTAGCTTCTAGACACCGTGTAAATGAATTTCTTGCCCACAGTAAAGATGGCTGCCGCTATAAAAAGTGCGGAAAGTATTAAATGAGCGGCTTCGCATCTGCCATACAAATTTACTACAAGTTTGCGGTCTAGTATAATATATAGATGTCTGTGGTTATGCCAACCCTAATTAGACATGTGGTAACCGTATCGGTCTCTCCGTGTACTGTCTCGTATTAGAATCCTATCTCATAATAGAGGACTTTCCTCTATGTGTATCTGCATTAGCATTTGATTGTTAATTCAGCACAGATGAGTGACCATGCGATATTATAAATATTTGAAACATCCCGGGGCATATATGAATCCGTATTGTAAGTAGTTTTCACTGTAGGTACCATACATGAAACTCTCTCGAATGCGCGACACAAGATAAATATTGTATTTGGTGCACGATAATATAACGTTGTTCGTGCATTCCGCTAGAAAAATATTGTCCGCGAATAAAAATATTGCACAAATATTCAATTTGCAGATCCCTCTGTTGAATGTCTGCGTCCCCGTTCAAACAAACGTCGTCCGAGTTTAACGTTCGTGTCGGACGACAAGCGTCAGGACAGGTTTCTTCAATATCTATGCTCGTTTCCTGCAAGACGAGCAGATTGTGAATATCTCGCGGTCGTGCTGTATTTTTACAAGAAAAAAAAGAAAAAGAAGAACGGAAGACAGCTCCACTTATCACCGGGTCTCGTTTACCGCGAGGTACACTGGATTTTCGCAATTTCATCTACCGCGAAATACATCGGAACCGCACGCTCGTTACGTAGAAATAATTTCCTCCAGTAAAAAGGTCGGTATGTGAAGATATCCAATCGGAAATAGTGTAAATTGGCTTCACTCGTGGGACGATTTTTCGAATAAAGTTCCTCGCCTTCGAATCGGAGATAACTGTCGTAAAATGTCCGTCTTAATTGTGAGGCTTAACTGTCAGGGGGTCTTTAATCGTTTCGCCGAATGAGACTGCCGTTCTTAATGTTCGAAATATATTAAAATAATTCACAAATCATTTCATTTGCAATATATCTGCAGGCCGAATTTTCATAATATCATACGCGTGGTGTATATATTAACATTTATACGGCATTAATATTACAGAGAGTACAGTTATTTTTTATTTTTACTGCTACATAACGCAATTTATGTAAATAATAAACAAGACGTGCCGAAATCACTCCGCAGCGGCATTTCAAAGGCATTTATTAGTAAAATTGCGTTACGATATTTCCAGAGTCGCGACGGAAATATCCAGGCGGGATATTTCCGGAACTTAATTATTTAAAATTCCGCGTTGAATGATTTAATTGTGTTGCGGGAGCAGATATCCCCGTTGCGCTACGTTTGAACATAATCCTAATGCAGATACAGTCATCTTATCCCATTTTCCGGACTTCCACCTTCCTTTTTCTACGTTTTCGTTCATTTTCTTCATATTTCCGTTTACGAAAAACACCATTAGGTAGATTCGTTATTTTGTACTTGGCGACGCGAGACAAACAAACGTAAGAGACAAACAGCCGAGGCGAGATCAAGTTATGACGTGGAAAATTCGTAGCGGGTAATTCATCATACTTTTCGCGAATGTACGCTGCAAAGGAGCTACGGAATAGGGTACTTCAATCTAATTGTAAGATGAGAACGACGAGAAGGCATCAGGCGAAAGTATAGCGACACCATACTATATTTACTCCTCTCTCATAGACGTAACGCGATATGCGGAAGCGGAAGATCGGATTATACGGCTTAACGGAATTTTCGGGTTGAGAAAATTTTAATTCCGAGTCGCTTCTCCCGAGTATGCGCCGACGACGTAATACAATATTATTTCCCGTACTTTCCAATTCACTTTAAAAGGAATCCGAGATTAATATTAATGCACGGCAAATAAAGTATTAAAACAAGTAAAAGCGGTGTAAAACAAATGTAAAACAACGAGGGTTTATCAGCTAATTCGTTAGATTGGAGTCGTTATTGTATTTTTTAATTTGTAAGCTGCCTTCGAGACGTACGTCGATAACAATCGCCGTTTTTAAAGGGGGGAAGTTAAGTAATTCGACGTCTTAATACGTACTTCATTTTCCACGTTGGATCGTTTTCAATCCCATTAACTATATCTCATCGAGTTGAGTAGCTCTTTCCCTACGGCTAAGTGTGTTTTACGTTCTTATGCAATGGTCGTTTATATTGTTAAATCGCCTTCACAGTCAATTATAGTTCCGTCAAAATGTAATTTTCTCACTTTCCTACAGAGAAAAAATGTAATACATAATGCAGCGTCTTCATCCGAGAGGAGAAAAACGTTATTCTGGGAAAGAATCGCGAGAATTTCTTACGCAGCAGATTAAAACCCATGGCAGAGAAATGGTTGACACACCATAAACGGGACCTACGTGTTTTGACACCCAGGAGTACCAGACTCGCAGAATACTGATTTTCAAGAAATTCCTGTAAACGTGACATTTACACGCTTAACATTTGAATTCCTAAATATCTTCCTCCTTCTGTAACGCACAGAGTGCGACATTTCCGAGGGTTTCGGAAAAGGGGAGGGAAAAAAGGGATCGCGGAAGCCAAGGCTTTTCAAGTTGTGCCACACAACTTCCAGCCGGTCCAAGAAAACAACCTCGGAGTAAAAACGGATGAAAAGTTATCGATTTTGGTAAAAGCGCGACGGCAGAGAAAGCACTTGAGAGACGAGCGTACGTAAACATTCATCCGGGATAACAATGCACAATCGTGTTTATCGTAAACCTGTACGCTCGCATTGATCGCGGACGATCGCGGAGCGCCGACGATCGCAAGATCGCACAATACAAATATTGCGTTGGCACACATATGCACAAGTAACGCACAATGCGTGCGCGACACACGAGCCACATGCGGCGCTTTATGCAAGTTGGATTTATTAGAGCTGGACCAACGGGACAAATGGGACGTGAAAAATACACACGCTACAATGCACATTGTGTGACATTACTTCAACGGAATTAAACCCCACGCTTAATTATCGCGCATATATTACCGCGTTTTGCGTATTAACTATATCGTTTTGTAAAATTAAATAGAAACCCGTGCACGTTCAACGCTGCGCCGAATATTAAACATAATCTCCCATTAAATTCACGCTCCTGATATATAATATTTCCATACGGGCATAACGGAATTTCGATCCGGTAATTAGTTCCGAGATATTTACTTATCAGACGTGACATTTATTTATTTGTGCGATTACCGGCGACTCTTTTCGCTGAAATAGCGCCGGGGTTGAAGTTACATCGTTTATTATGCCACGCATCGTAATATAAAGTGCCATACATCGTTTATTACTCTAACTAGAACGCGCTATTGACATTTAGCTATCTCGCTTGCGGTGTGCCCTATATAATTACACGTAGAGCAATGTAACCGAAATCCCGACGGAACTAATATCCATTCAATTTATTTATCGCTTTCAACAAACTTCGCGACCTGTATCCCGCGGGGGGGGGGAGGGGGAGGGGCAGGGGAGGGATATGAAAAGCAGGGAGCCGGGAGTTGGGGGCCAATCTTTAATTGCCGGATCACAAAGGGGAAAGAAGCGACGATGACGCTTACGGGACCGCATCGTCGGAGAAAAAGCGTCACAACGGAATTAATCTCAGGAGATATCTTAGTAGTTTTTATTTTCAAATAAGAGCGCGCGCGTCGCGGCTGACAAATAAGACCTTATTCCACTGTGCCGTGGAGCGACGTCTTGCCCGGTAAAGCGACCGATTTAATGGAAAATCCATAATCTCTCTGCTTGTAAAAAAAGACAAAAAAATTCCTTTGTTACTCGCGACCCTTCCACGCGGGAGCCCGTGACTTGTAGCACTTTCTCCGAGATGGGAATCGAGAGCGCCACACGAGAGAGAATCCCAGCATCGGCGCGTGCAATCCAAGTAATCCGCTCGCATGCAATCGTTCAAACAGCGTGCAATAAATGTCGGTCATCGTCGGGCTATCCTACCGACTTCCGTGCCTCGCCGAGAGACAATTTTACTCACAGACTCTGCGACAAGAACCGCGACAGCGCCAGCTTGCCGATACGATTGTTTTTCAGGCCGTCCAACATAGCCGACGCCGCGATTTCCATTTTACCTCCTGCCCCGTCGCCGCCGCTTAAGAGGATTCGGGATTATTCGTGGCGCGGAGCGGCTCCGCGAAAATTCAATCGACCCGCCCGCCGATCTTCCGGGAGATCTCCACCGCCGGAAACGGTCGCTCTTACCCCCGGCGCTCGCTCTATCTCCCGACGGCGACGCACTCTACGTGCCCGTTGCCGATCCGCTGGCAGCCCGCCGATACGTCTCGTTTCATGTTTCGCTCCCCTCGCCGCTCCTCCCCTCTTCGCTCGGGGGGTGGCTTCTCGTGGTGCAAACTTTCCTCGGCCGCCCCGTATCTCGCGACGGGGGCGGAAACTTTTTACGCGGCCGTGCAACGACGGAAAAGGTGCAGTTACGCGAACTTGGGTTCGCTTCGATGGATCGATTCGATGTTCTCGTTGACGCAGGGTAATTCACCTCTCCTGCCTTCGACGGCTGCCACGCGCCATCGATCCCGACGTGCGTCGGTATCGAGCGGGCTGCGCCTCCGCCGAACAAATAAGCTCGATTTATCGTTTCTCGATCGGCAGGCCTCGTCCGCTCGAACCCTCCCTGGTTACTTGTATCGCTCCGCTCGCGCTGTTATCTCTTTCGCTCTTCTCTCCCCCTTTTTCTTCCCTTTTCTTCCTTCTTCTCGTCGACCTGCCCTCTCGCGCTCCTTCGTTTTTATTAGTCGCGCTCCGCCGGTCCTAGGAGTGTTTATATTAAACGAGATAAGAGAGAAGAGAGCTTTCCAAGGGAAACATCATCGGCAAGGCGCGACTGGGTCGTCCAGGTCGGAAGTTCGACTCGATGGCTCCAAGAGAAGCTCAGTTATTCTATTTAACCCAATTTCCAAGTGGCTGGCCGGTTCGCCTCGTTACGTCTCATTCAATGGCGGTCGTTAAAATTATCACATAATCGTCGCGCCCTTTAATGTCCTAGATTACGCGAGTGACGGCCAGAACGTTAACGTCGTGCATGCAAAAATATACGCGCACAAAAACAACACTCTCGCACACACACACACATACACGCATACATGTGCGAGCGCGCGTCCGTGTACGTGGCGCGTGGTATCGAACCGTCCCGTACCCCCGGTGTACCGCAAGTGCGCGAGCCTGAGCGCACGCACTGGAGGATCGAGAAGTGCCGCGGGGCGATACGCGGGAGTTGCGATCAGCGCGAATAGCGCGAACGCGGCAACGGGGAGAACAACAATAACAACAACAACAACGATAACAATCGGATCGTCCGCGGCGGCAACAACTTGTATCACATTATACGATCATTACGTGCCCCTCGACGAGCTCGAAGCGCGGGACGCGGCAAGTTTCATCACGCCCGACCGCACTCGCGCAAGCTCCTCTCGCCCTTCAGGTACAACGGTGACCTCCTCGCCGCACATACGCACGAGGGAGATCGGGGAAACTTGGCGGAACTTACGCACGATGCACCGCGAGAAGGCAAATCGAGTGCTCTGTCGCTCTTTCCATCCCCCTTGCTCGGCCCCGTCTTTTCCTGGCCGTTCACCACTTAATTTCTCTTCGTTGCTTCGCTCTTGTACCGTGGAACGTCGGGTTTCATCAGCTATCGCGCGCGCGTATCTTTAATCGAGAGAGGAGACTCGGCCGTCCGTTGTCTCGACTACCCTCGACACGGCGAGGAACGAAAATACGAGGGGGATGAAAATCTTGCGCGTCTCCTCCGGATCGATCTACGATCTCTGTCCGAGCGGCTTCGTGAAGGCTGAGGCGAGTGTCTCGGACTGATAAAATCCACCCCGGCCACTCGAGAATCATTCAATCCTCTCCCCCTCTCTCTCTTTCCCTCTTGAGGAGAGGCAATCTCAGTCGTTGGAGATAGGTCTGAGGGCGGCCGGTTTGAAAGAATGAGCGGGCGGGCAAGAGGGCCGCCCGGGCTTTGTCGCACGTAAGAGCGTAATCGTGCATCTAAGGGTACGAGGGAAGGTACGAAAGCCGGTCCCGAAGACAAGAGGTCGGGGGCTGCCTTCTGTGGGACAACCGTTGCCGTTCGCCAAAACGCGGACTGCCACTCCGGTCGACGTTGTGACCTACTCGCACTGCTCTCAGCTGCTTCCAATCCCCCAAAGTCGTACCGCCATCCCTACCCCGTGGCCATCCCTACCTCCCTACCTTCGCGCTCACCCCCGGAGCCGTCGGTATCCCTAGCCCGATCTTCTCCGTCTCTCCCACCCCGTTTCAACCAACCACCCCCCCTCGAGCCTCTCAAACCGAACCGTCACCGCTTTCCACCCCCTCGTCCACCCTTCGAACCCCCACTACGGAACTGACAGCGCCACTTCCACTTCCCTTTCTCTCGTCTCTCCCTCTCCCCCCCCCCCCCCGCGCGAACCACCTCGCCGTACACTCTCTCTCGCCGCCGCTCGGAAAACTCCTGGCGTTACCGCGAAACCTTTAGCGTTTTCTCCCAAGCGCCCCGTACCCGATTTCGATCGTGTACGAATCTCGAGACTTGGAGCCTGGGCTCGACCCAGCCCCCGCCGGCGGGCCGCCCGATCGGGCCGCGAACTACCCGACGGCGAACAATCGCTCTCTCGCGTGCGCGGCGCGAGTGACTTTCCACAGGGCGAGCATCGACGCCAGCGGTTACGTGCTCTCCTCCACTTGGCGTCCGCGTGCGCGCGCGTGCACCGCCGTGCACATGAACGCGCGTCTACGTATGTCCACGCGTATCATTAACGGATCTTATCGATTGTTGTGCCGGGTACACACAGGCGCAGGAGTGCCGAATAAACGTTAACAGCGTTACATGCCCAAGCAGGAGACGCGTAGTTTCGCGAAACTAAGCGCGGATGCTGGCACGTCCCGCTTGAAAAATACACGTCGCAATCGGGGAGGAGTCTCTGTCGAGAAAATTTTCCATCGTTTGAGCAAACGTCCCGTCGCTTTTGGCCTGTAAGGGCGAGTATAGAGGCGAGCAAAGCGGAATGGGACGGAAACAAGCTCCCAAATATTGCGTTAAATTAATCACCTATTAGGCGGTGTTATTTTTTTATTGTTTGCGTGCGTCGTTAAAGTGCTCTGTATGAATCAGCGGACGAAGAGGAACGCGTTCTACCATGCCGCACGTGTCTCGAAGGTAACTCACCCGGCATCGTCGACCGGGCTTTTAGCACGGCGCACGTTTTTCCCTCCTGAAATAAGAGCGACGTTACGGCACAAGCGAGTTTCACACCTGAAAGTTTCGCCCGAGCCGTACTTTGAGGTTTGCGCGAGGTAGACTTAGGGCGTTGTATACGGCCGACGCGCCGGTTTCCCCCCGTTATACGATACGACAGTGCCATTTTAACCGAATTGAGTGCGAGTCAGACACTCAAGCGGCCAAAGATTGTACAAGTCGATGGGGTGGTGGTGTTGCATTTCGAGGTCTGCGTGGGCCGATGAAATCGACGATCTGAGAAAGCGTCGATCGATTGCTACGCGAAACGCGAGACGTGGCCGGCATTTCGAACGTCCTTCGAGCGCCTTGCCGCTACCGTAGCCTTGATTAGGAGCCGGCACCTGGCACCGCGATACCGCGGAATGCTGCTGTACAGAGCGCCATTACAAATATACACTCAATGAAATAATCTTGCAGCTGCAGCAAAAATTTTCTAGATACGAAAAACATGACTGAGATATACAGGGTGTTACGTAATAGCCGCCTCACCTCTTATTTACGGATAGAGCGGATTAGACCGAGTCGAAGAGTCCCGTACCATTTTGCAATTTTCGCAATGGTCAACGAGTTATTAATTATTAAAAATCACTGTCTGAGCCCGGCCTACCGCCCAATTCAAGCGCGCGGCGAGATACGGCCGTCCCGCGATCGGCGTTGCTAGGCGCGGGGGGGGGGGGGGTTGTTTATGACACACGGCAACGGCTACGTGTAATAAACTCCTCGCGCGCCTAGCAACGCCGATCGCGGAGCGGCCGTATCTCGCCGCGCGCTTGAATTTGGCGGTAGACCGGGTTAAGATAATGATTTTCAATAATTAATAACTCGTTAACTATTGCGAAGATTGCAAAATGGTAGAGGATTTTTCGACTTAGTCCAGTCCGCTCTATTCGCAAATGCTATAAGAGGTGAGGCGGGTATTAAATAACATACTGTATAAATGAATAGCCAATACCGCGAAATCGCATGTGTTTTGTGTATTCAACCAATTTAAATAACAGAATTTCTATCTGAACTGTTGGCGAAAGTTAGGAAGAGAGTCTTTCTAAGACGCCCATCTATTAGAGCGTTTGACTGTGGTACATAAACAGTTATGTCCGTTACAAAAATGGATGAGTATATCTCAAGTTAACGCGTTCATTGTTTTGTATATACACGCAACGATCTATAATCTTCTTAAAAGCATTTAATAATCTTACATTCCAACAATGTTACAATCTTATTTTAATACTGTAATGGTCACCCAAAAATACATGCAATTATTGTGACAATAAAATTAGTCTAATTATTATAATCTTCGATTTAAAATATTTTATTTTCTATCCGATATATTGTTTCCTTTCCATCCAACAAAATTATATTTAAATAACAAGCCTCTGTTTTTCTTGATTGAATTATGTAAAATTGCTTCATTCAAGGAAGTTTTTATTTCTTTAACGCAATACGATCTCATTTCAAGATTTATACGCTGAGACTAAACATATTTTCGAAAGAAGAATATATTCTTTTTTTTCTGCGTATACTTATAACTGCTTTCAGTGGTAATGCACTGATTGGCTTTTAAAGAGCACTTAATGCAAAGCTCCAAAGATCTCTCGCATTGACCTAATGGCTGTGCAGCAAACAAATGTCCGCTCAGGAAGCACTTTATCGATATACGAATTACAATTTTCCGGCTAGCTTTTTCTCACCGACTTCCATCGCGCTCGTTCCACCGCGATAAGAGGCTTCTCGTAATACAATCGCGATATCCGCCCCCGCGCCGGACGCGGATACGCGAACGAATACATTAGCAGTCGTATCGCGGTCACCTGGCGCGATTCCTCCGAAATAAAATGCGACGATTCCGATCGCGCCCTCGGGATAACCGGCGATTATCGGCTCCAGCCGCGCGGATGCCGCTATACACGAAGGAATAGATCCGGCGAAGCGGAAACTGGTCGGAGAGGAACGGTCGGGCCGGCGGTAACTTCCGTAAACTTCCGGCCGAAGATGGACGTTGATGGAACACTTATCCGTCTCATCTCGTTTTTCCAGAGATTGCCGGCGGGCAGGAAACCCCGAAGGAGCCCCCGTCCAGAAACCTACGGGAATCTACGCCGTTTTTCGACGCGTCACCGATCGCCCACACATTCGCCGGGATTGCCGTATCCTAGATCATATAGTACGCAATATGCGCGAGCTCGAATGGTTCCCGGTATATAAAAGCCCGCGGCCACTTCGCTTATTACCAGTTTACTCGTATCGGTTGAGCGATCGCGTGACTCCGGGACGTACGAGGCGCAGTGTTACGTGTCAAAATGAGGATGCACGGGACGTCCCGTTGCGCATCTATCGCGGATATTAAAGATTAAATTTGAAAAATAGTCACTGCAATATTTCATGACATTCGTGTCGTCGAAACAGTAAAATTTTGCGAACTGAGGCTCGGCGGAGAGCACATATGGCGTAAATTAAGGCTAGAATAGTCGGACGATATATTCCTGCACGGAAAACAATGCTGTTGAATTAAAATAAAAATGAAGCTGCTTGAATTAAACGTCACGGGCTGCGACAAACTTAAATAATTCACTCAATTGTGTTTGCTATGGATTTTAAGCATTGAACTGAATATCCAGATTATTAAAACCATCATCTGATGCTTTTCATTCATTAATACTGTTGTTGTTTTCAACGATTTTATTTCAATTACACTGATCTTGTTGATACGTCATTTTTTTCGTGTGGCCCAGAATAAGCGTTTAAGCACAGAAACCAGAAATTGCGTAAAATCGACCTCTGATGTCGGCACCTCATGTCTCAAAAAAATTTTTTTTCAGTTCTGAATGCACCCCGAAGTTTGTCATTAGGGGTTGGGAGTTCTGGGTAGCCCCTCAAGAGTTCTAAAGGAAATCCTAATGGCAAAATTAAATATTTCCAATACTTTTAGTGTTATCGCTGATTTCGAGATTTCATTTTGCAAAGCTAGCATCCCCAAGTTTCAAATTTAACTTTTTTAGGTTAATTCGCCAGAACTATTTTTAAAATTGATAAGGAACTCTAGAACTCTTCGCGGTGCATTCAGAACTGAAAAAAAAAAGATTTTTGAGACATGAGGTGCCAACGTCACAGAGGTGTAAAATCGAGATACGACCTTGCGAAAGAGATCAGTCGATATGTGTGTGGTGTCCGAATTATTAGGCTACTCAAATCTGAGAGACCAAATTATCCGGATAATCTGAATCTTCATGTCCGAAGAGTCGCGCCCGCGCGAATTCGTGAATTCGGATGTGAACTACCCGACTTAGGAAAAATTGGACGAAAAACTAATTGTAAAACGTAACATGACAAAATTTATTAAAATGAGAGAGATGTATATATATATATAATTATATATAAACTTAAACACCTATCATGTGTGCACCTAAATAAAACTTGTTTTCTATACTTTATTCCCAGTCACATAATAAAATACAGTGTATATACTGAAACTCTTTAGAAATAAGAAGAATCTAATTAAATACTTTTCAATTTTGACACAGAAATGTCAACTGGCTTACGCGCTCAGCTCCTCTGGAAAATATTCTTTCGGAGCTAGCGGAAGGAGCAGAAATAGCTAAGTAAATTTTAGCTCTTCCTCCCTCCTCTAATTTAGCAATTTATTTTCAGTTCTACCTCTAGTAGTGGGGTAGAGTTCGAATCTGAATTAACAAATATGTAAGATTCAAATATAGATTTTACTCTTATTAAAATTCTACTAAGATCTATGTGCAGTCAAGATCTATATTATCCGGCTAATTTCGAATATCCGAACGTAAATAACGAAATAATTCGTATGGGTTTATCTGGACGACCGGATATTAACAAATACCGATTGCATTCGCGACTCTACTATAAACGAATATAAACGAAATTGAAATTTAATAGGGCGGGGGGTGTAAATAGTCAATAAACTTTAAATAGAATATATATAGAGAGAGAGAGGGATATTCGCGCACATTTCCACAAATATCCATTAGCGCGGTTCGAAACGTGAATTCTTGTAGGGTGGGGAACCCTTAGTCCACGTGCAACTCATCTCACTGATGTGAAGGAATTCATTCGAGAAATGTGGCTAGATGAAAATTCTTAATCTCTCCCGTTCCTCTACTCCATACATACCAAAGTCGTTAATATATGATGAGATCGGTGACATTAATGTCGGTAGACTTTTTTTCATACAAATAGCGAAATGCAGGAGCGTGAGTTGACGAAATGAGTTTGAAATAAATTAAAATAAATAGAAGGTGTATCAATTTGGCATATGCAACGGAATTTATTCCTTGACTTTGCGCAGAAAAACTTCATACCGTAATGTTACTTGAACTACTTATAATAACATTTTACCAATATCATTTATAAAATAATTTAAAATTTTTCAGGTGCCCTTATAAGTTTCTTTTATAACTTTAAAGATTCCAGCAAACACGTAAAACTTGCTCCAGTAATTTTCACAAATTTATTAGCACGTCAAGTGTGCGACGAAACGGTGAGGAAAAGTTTCAAAAGAGAAATATATAAAATATCAAATCACTTGAGGAATAATAAACGAATTTCCACCTTACGTCGTCCGCGTCGCAAAGTTCTGTTCTGAGGTGTGATTTTTTTTTATTGAGTTTGAACGTCCGCTGAGACGACACGACGGCGAGGTTTCTTCCTTCGATCACATTATCGATCTGCAAGCGACAGAAACAAAGTACCGCTATTTTTACGGCAAACGTATCAGCGTGAGAGGAAAGAGGAGAAAGCTCTAAAATCAATCCGATGACCGCAACTGAAACTCGAGGTAAATACATACATATATCTGCGATATGGTCGGCTATAAATCTAAAATCCGTAAATTACTTTTTACCGTAAGTCGCTAACAATCGCAGCAAACAACCCCATTAAAGTCGCATTACCGAACAAATGAACCGAGAAAAGGCGAAATCGCGGCTGTTCCTATTAACTCTTCGAATGTAAATTTAATGTAAAGCAAACAAAAAGAGAACTAAATCCGTAAGCAAAATAACGAAAATAAAACGATTTGGAGTTCCTAAACAAGCCAATAATTATGTGCTCGTGACAATTTTTTAAGTATATTTAATCAATCTAATTTTCATTTTAAGAGATTACGTCCGAAAATGGCGTTGACAAACGGTTAGGATTGGTTTCTTGCTTCGATGTTATTAAAGTTTTCCTCCCTCTCAAGAACGCCGCGCGACGTAGAATCGCGCCGTTTTTATAATTCGCTTTGGTCTTGGCGAACTGAGCGAGATCTAAAGCCAGGGGGATTGCGTCTATAGTCGAAATTAACTAAAGCCGGATAACAATTCTCCTAGATTATTCAATAGCTCCTAGATTATCACGTTACGCAGACAGACCAGCAAAATTGGGTTAATGTTGATACACGTTAGTGTAAAATCGGATCTAAGGCAACATCGTGGTTAACTAATTGCAACTGTTACTTTGATTAATTACTGACCGATGTAATTCATAATGCAGTACAAATATATCGCACGTAACTGTCAAATAATTGCAACTGTCAAACAATGTGCAATCAACGGCGATTAACTAATTTTCAAACAATAGTCTCGCATGATGATCGTAACAGTTTCTCTGAACTTATTTACATATGTCTATCGATTATTAATAATTACATAAAATACATTGTTAAAGACACGGGACAATGCATAAAATGTTATTATTGTGTTATGTGTCTTAACGTTCGAAAGTAAAGTCTCTTATTATGAGATAGGCTCCTAATAAGAGATAGCGGGGTTTCTGGGTGGCCAATAGGATTCTGTTGGAAGTAAATGGCTATTATTTCGTAGCAAATAAGTCGAACAAAATTAATCAACCACCACTTTGTAGAGGAGACCTGTCAATTTTATTACCATACGTACGAAAACTATATA
>NW_011967139.1:136442-141464 GCF_000949405.1 Vollenhovia emeryi
GCTTGACATCTGTCTTTGACGGATTTGACGGACCATTGGATTTTTTTGCTTAGGGTACTATTAAACAAAAATTCTACGAAAAGCCGGTTAATGACATTAATTCTTTACAAGGAAGAATTATTCAAGCATGTGAAACAATTACAGCTATTCAGTGCCGCTCTGCCACTGCTACCGTCAAAGACAGATGTCAAGCCTTTCTCAATGTTCAAGGCCGTCACTTTGAACAAAATTTATAATTAAGTAAAAATTTTCATATTTTTTAATAATAAAGTATTTGAAACACACACTACTAAATTATTTATTATAACCCGATAACAATTTCATAAAATTTTATAATGAAAAAATGTTTAGATGTCAATATCTCTTAAACAAAGCGTTTACGGACATGTCTCCAAAGGAAAGTTTTTTCTTATTTTGAGGTCCTAAGTTCATATTTTAAGTTAGGACACTTTACCCTGAAACACCCTGTATAATGTTTTAATAATTTAAAGTGTGCCTCTTATGTTATTCCTCTGGGGTTACCTCAAAGATCGATGTTACGCTGAACAACCGAAATCATCGAAGAACTAAAAAATAACATGCAGAAATACATTCGCAACATTTCTACGGCCATGTTGTCTAATGTATTTCAAAGTTTTCGAAAACGTTTGCAGTTCTGTGCCGATTCTGACGGACAACATTTGGAGAGTCATTAATTTATGCGCGCGCGCGCAAACTTTTATGTCTTTTCTCGTGTATTTAAATTATTAAAACATATATATTTTTATACGTATTTTAATAAAATTGACAAGTTTCCTCTACGAAATGGCGGTTGATTCCTTTTCTTCGATCTATTTGTTACGAAGTAATAACAATTTACTTTCAACACAATCCCAATGGTCACCCTGTACTACAGTAATAGGCATCGTCCGTTGATGCAACCATAAATTTATCGCTCTTGGAGTAAAACCTGTTTCATAAAAAATTTATTGTTAGATCGTGTAATAGTTGAGAGATTTGTCATAAGATTTGGATGTTGCAAACCTGCTAACTCATAATCGGGGACTTTCCTCTATTTAATATCTTGGAGAACTCGAAAGACGCAGATGCGCTCTCTTTTGATAATTCTATCGAAATTTCGTTTACATTCTTGCGTGATTCTGCCACGCCAGATTTGTTTTGTTATTGTATTGAGAAGTGAGCGCTCCCCGAGTCGCCTAAACCCTTTCACGCTCATAAACGAGTTATCTCGCGACTCAATGCACTTCAGCTGACGCTTTGAACAAGTTATCACACGGTCCGATGACGTTTATTTGACGTTTGAACGGGATATCTCGTCCATCTGATGTCGACCGTCCGACGCGCGTTGTCAATACAACAAAGTTTAGCTTTAACATTTTCCAATAACATAGACACGAACGCGCGGGGAAAAAGCAAAAGTGCAAGGAATCGCGAGACGCCGAAATATGCACGAAATAACGGGGACGGTCCACAATAACCATAAAATGTTATGATACAGACAAAATGTTCGTCCCGGTGGAGTAAGATTGCGGAAGAGAACGCAATGTGTGCGTTCGCCCTAAGGGCGTCCTAAAAGCTTTCCTCGAAAATCTCCCGGTCTCAAGCGAGGAGGGCGATCTGTCATTTACGTTGATGTGATCGGATCCAAGTCGCTTAGCGTCCCCCATAAATGGACAGTGCGCGACGAGGTGGCCGATTACGTAACCCATTCTTTACCGCCGGCAACGCTCTCATAAAGCGAGACAAAGTAAGATATAGTAATCGTTTCCCCTACGCAATTAGAAGGGCGTAGAAGGTACGGCTTCCCGTGGTCGATCGTCTTTAAACCGAGCTTCATTTATGGCGCCTAATAATTTATGGCGTTAAATTGCACAGGTGCCATTACCGCGTGCATTATTTTACGTTGCATATCACGTTATCCATGCAAAGTGCGCGGTATAGTCGAACGAGCAACGTATAGCATCGCGTTACCGTATTTTCGAATATATCTTCGTACGTGAAATCCACCTTCTCTCGCGGATCTTTCACAGTCCTAAAATGCCTGAGCGTTGCCCACGAGATAGACACTCGCGATATCTTTCACATCATTTTCACCAAGATTTTGCAGTTTTCACTGATAAGTGTATCGCTCGTCGCGTTCTGCTTTGCTATCAATTTTGCGTTCTCGAAGAGAAAAGTAATTATGTGCGATCGCGATAATTTTTTAATTATATTTAATATATCTAACATTCTCAATTTTTAAAATTACCAAAACTGAACAAACGGTTTCTTCTCTGTTATTTCACAAGAGGTCGAAAATTTAAAAAAAATCCCTAATAAAGTTTGCGAGTTGTCACGTCGATGTTGAAAATTAAGTTAATGGGACAAGTAGAAGCAGTATCGTCGATCTGCGGCGCAAAATTTCGCGAATTCGTCCCATTACTTTCTCGCCCTTTTCCCCCCGCACACTTACTATTTTAATTAAAACCCGCCCCTTTCACCGCGACGGCGCTCACGACGCATATAATGCCACGACACGTACACATTTTCCCTTTCGCCCAGCCAGATTTACCTACGCGCCGTATTCACCGGTCGTTTGCAGTTTCCATCTGCAATCCGGGGGTATGTACGTCGCACCCACGGAAGCATTTGCGACGCGAACAATTCCGCGGGCTCCCGAGAGGCGGACGTCCGAAAAAAGCGCGGAAGGAATGATAAATCGACCCCAACGTCTTGACGCGTGGGTTTAAAGTCTTAAATCGAAACATCAATCAACGGCAACTTACACAATTGCCAGGTCGACAGCGCGATATTTTATATATTACGATACGAAACATTATACCGTAAAAGCTGTTGCTCCCATCAACGTACAATGCAAAATAAATGCACGTACAAATTTATGATAATTGAAAATGAATATTAGAAAGTCCTCTATCGCGAGATAGGTTTCTAATATGAGATAGCAGGAGTTCAACGCCCAAATTCAATCACAAATCTTTCCTCGCGACGATTAAACGATCTGCCAACGAATTTTCCACCAGACTTCGCTCCAAGGGCAATAAATTCATGGTGGAATACCCCGCTATCCCATATTAGGATCTTATGCGTCACGTTACACGTTTATCAATTATTACACGAAAACAATCTCTCGCGCGCTCAAGTCGACATCCCCAATTTAATTAAGTACATACTTTCGGTGACATCTCTTGGTTTAAGGGTTAATAGGATAGCCGCGATATATGCATACATCGGCGATCCGTGGTTCACGATACCTAATTAGATACACGTGACCAACGTTGGCACGGTAACGTTGGCCCTACATCCCCGACATAACTGCCGCTGCACATGAAGGCTCATGTATGTAGGCTACGAGTAATTCTGGCATGTCAACCGCATTACGTGATGTATCATCGATATTTCCCCCCTCGTTACCGCGATCAGGCACCACCTTTTCCTTGAAAATTCTCTCGCGCGGCAGGTACGGCGGGCGTCGCCTCGTAATAAATACATGACAAAACTGGAGCGCGAATTATACATCGATAATCCGATCGCGTCGGATGCTAATTGCGAAAATTGACACGGCGCGCCGTGTCAGGAATTTGGAAACGGCCTGAATAAGCGGATACCGTAAACGTCGCGATTTGCAGGATTCTCTTTATTTCTATTTTACCTGCCAGCTCGAGCCATCTCCCTTAAAGAGGCCATTCTTTCTAGGGATATCCCCGTACACCGAGCCAAGTTAGCCCTAATACCGGAGCTAATATTCAACGGACGTTTATTCGTGAACTTTCTGACGGTAATTCACGTCACCAGGCGCATTCGTACCCGAGAGAAAAGGTCAATCTCTCTTTTCCAATTAAAAGTACTTGCCGATGTTTTCCGAGTAAACACGCGCAAAATTTCTTTCCCGAATAATCTTAACGAAGCAATTTTCTAGATGAAATATGATTAAAGTTTTGATCTAGTTAAAGTCTAGTTATAGTTAAATAGAGCCTTACTCGATATATAACCGCCGACTCACACCTTTGAAATTTTGCTCTTGAGCGGAAGAGCTCGGGGCAACAACATGACGGGAGAAAGCCACGCGATACTCTCAGCTTATATTCGCAGAATCGTTTATAATCCTAATTAAAAACCGTTGCGTAAACGGTCTAGCGCGAGGTAAACTTTATTGAAGATTAAGACGATTGTCGCGTCGTTTCGCTCGCGTGCAATTTTCGCGCGAGGGAAACATAATTCGATGCTAATAGCGTGGTATGAATGCAGACGCGCTAAATCTTGGATTATCAATCGTCACTCGATACTACAGGTGCGACTTTGTGCGAAATAAATAGGTCCCTGAAAATTGGGGGTCGACAATTCGTCCAAACGGACGAGAGAAAATTGCTGGAGAATAACGCACAGAGAGAAAATTTCTAAAATTAAATACCTATTATTTTCTAAAGAATGAACAAAATTTGTACCAAAAAAGGCATTTTTATCTAGTGTAAAACGAATATACGTTTCTGAGCTTATACAAATAAACATTATAAAAAAGCTGAAATTTATCTAAAATTCTTCGAAGGTACAGTTATAATTATTAATTTACGAAAGATTTCAAAGAGTTATTGTGTTATGTGTCTCAACGTTCAAAAGTAAAGTCCCTTATTATGAGATAGACTCCTAATACGAGATAGGCGGAGTTTCCGCTAAATTAATAGGCATCATTTGTAGGCTCGACCATGAATTTATTGCCCTTGAAATGAAATTTGTTTAGTGCAAAATTCATTGTTAGATCATATAATCGTCTCGAAAAAGATTCATGATTGAATTTGGATGTTGAAAACCCGCTGTCTCATATTAGAAGCCTATCTCATAATAGTGCACTTTCCTCTATATGGAACCGTGCAAACAGCCAAATTGTTGGGTTCTTTCTCATAGTATTTATTTCTACAAATTCGTATACTATATGCAGTGTTCGCTGTTATCTAAATAAAATTATATAGATGATTATCTAGATAAAATTTTAGCGTTATCTTATCTTTATATAGATAATAAAAATAA
>NW_011967139.1:143683-163296 GCF_000949405.1 Vollenhovia emeryi
CGATTTCGAGCGGCCGCGATTTCGGCCTGAGTCGAGCTTTAAATCTTCCAGCCACCGAACCGCGACTATCGCTGAACGATATACGCTACCGCTGTGCCGAAAACCGCTGTGTCCACGCGAATAGAATTAAGAGTTACGTGCTAGTGTCACATGAATCCCGAATATTAAGGATTAAGAGAGATCGCATGTTCGATATCCTCAATCTTTCTATTCCCGTCCTATCGTGACACGCTATCGTTAACCGTTCTAGTTAGCAAAATTAATATAATCTGCGTAATAAGATACGTCCTTTTTTTTCAATGAAGAAAATTCTCATGATATACACCGCTGAACTGCATTGCGCCGCTGATCATTAATTTCGGAAAAATTCCTTCACTTAGACTTTTTTGCAGGCGAATACTTTTTAATAAAAGAAAAAACGAGCAAAGTCTTTGCAGGTTTATTAAAGCACGGCATTATTTGTAATAATTAATCAAATACCGATGCGGAATACCACGTGCCAATTTTTTTTGTCATAAATTTAATCTGCAGATATCGCGAATTAATAAATGGCTACAGGATAATATGTGCAAAGGATACATACACGAAATCTTTCTCTCTTTATAATATATATGTATATATACGTTTCACAGAAATAAATCACATTTTAATCTCGATGATAGATGCGAATATACGCGTACGTAGTCTGTGCACTCTCGCGTAAAAGTATTGCATCTATCTGCGCATGTTTTAAAAGTGCGACAGCATACAGTTCGTCAGTGTTACGCGAAAAAAAAATAGCCAGAAGCCGGTGTCGGAACAAGAATTGCAAACGGATGAATGTTAAGGTATACACGTGGCTGACATCCTTCACGTATGATGTTTGTCACATGCAACGGGCGAAACACACGCACTTCATATTACTCACGGATATGCCTACTGGAAAAGAGAGAACCTGTCATCGAACACGAAGACACGTGCATGAAAATATATATCGCCGCCGGTAAAGAACGGCCCGCGCGCCATCATTTATTTTACGCGAGCCTCATAATTGCCGCCGTATCTCTCCATTTACACGAGTAACCTTTAATTCGCGTAATCGATACGACGATAAACGCGTGAGCTGCGTATAAAATTTGTTGCGTCAAATAACTTGGCTTTATCTCCGAGGTAAAAGGGATAAAAGGTTTTCATGATTAAGAAAAAAATACAGAATCGTCTTCCGGCCGAGGTTCTTTCCCGAAATGAGGGAGACGATAAATAAAAAATAAATCGAATGGCTTGGAAAATTCAGGTAATACAGAAAGTGTGCGACTGTTTTATTGAGCTACAAATAACGTTGTACGAAGCGCGCGGGCAGGTAAAGCGCCTACCACGGGATTTGCCGGGTCGAATTCAATATTTGGACAGCATCACGGTATTGGATCTCTTAGACATAAATCCGATTAACTACCATGATTTACCTTAGCGAACGAAACCCGCGTTACCTCTGCTCGAGATAAATGATAAACACTCTTTCGTGAGAAATAATACGCCGATGTGGTCGCGCGAGTTAATTACCGGGCACAATTTCACGCCATTGTTGAAGCTGAGCGAAATTATTTTGCAATTAATAACTGACGGCACTGTGGCCGGTTAATGTCCCAACGATTTTACAGGTCGGCGGTTTTCTTTTTCGCGCAGGCGTTGTTGATAACGCGCGAATATTTCATTTGCGTTGCGCTCGATGCATAAATGCAAAAATCGTGTGACCCATCGCACACGATGTATTTGCGCATGGTGTATTTTTGCCGAACTTTTCGGTTAAAATGGACGGCCCTTTTTTAACGAACTAGAACTAGAAAAGGGAGATTTTGCGGACAGATATTTACGTACCCACTCTATCAAAAGGCGAATAATCGCGCAAGAAAAAGATATGCGTTTATTTCGACGAATACCCATAGAGATTATATAACGTAATCTACCGGGCATGATAATAATTATCCAGAGCTTTAATCCGAAAGACAGACAGCTGTATCGACCACGCGTTATAAATACGGTTATTTCTCAATCACATTATACGCGGTATAGCGTACTTTTCTAATATTCATCGGAAATATTCATAACCCAGGGGGATTATTCGAGCCGCCATGTTGCTCCTTAATAAATTGACCGGATCCGATATCATGTATTAAATGCGCATCTGCAAACCACCTAAGCACCTGCCGCCGCAAAACCAATATTTGCGATGAAATCCCGATACAACGCTTTGACGTTGGTGTGCGTGTAGGCAAGCTCGGGAGATAAACACTGTAGTATATCGCAAACGACTCGATGGCTCGAGCGAAAGGCCGTTATCTCCCTTCTGTCTGCCTCGTGAAAATATCTGCGAGGACCATACATTGGCCTTACTTACGGCTTCCACTTTTCCACTCTTTATGTGGATGGTTTCGTAACAGCCTCTTCCGGAACGGGCGATATTTCGCGCACGGCGTTCTGATACGAATTAATCATGCAGCACCCACTCAGCCGGTTTCTTCTAGAATTCAACGTATAAATTCACGCCTCTCCAACTTCTTTTCGACGAATCAAGACTTATAACTGTTGTCAGTGATAATGCACTGATTGACTTTTATTAGAGAGTAACATCAAGAATTATTTGACGCCGGTACATGACCAACAATAATTAAGCTTTTACTCGACCAACTGGCGACGTGTTTTTAACACAGAAAATTTATTGCGAAAAATATTACCTCAGCCAGGGTTTGAACCTGGACTTCCTTACTAGCTCTAGCCTAGAGAGTAAGGCAGTCCAGGTCTAAACCCTGGCTGAGGTAATATTTTTCGCAATAAATTTTCTGCGTTAAAAACACGTTGCCAGTTCTGGTCGAGTGGAAGCTTAATTATTTTTAGAGAGTAAGCTCAAGTAACGGGCTGTACAGCCTAATGATTTAATAATATAAATAAAGCCCAAGTCAATACGTTAAAAATATATACTCTCGCTTTCGTGTTTTAAAGTAAATAACCTCTGTTTCTACAAAATTTATGCCGCGGTCGTATCTGCTCCATTTTTACCCGCATTAGATAATTAGTCTCGCGAGTTTGCCTACGAGGCAAATTTCCTCGCTGCGACTCGGTCCGTGAGACGGCAATATTCCTCGGGAGGAAGACGTATGTACGTTCCCCACCGATTTAGCCGAAGAGCGAGGAACTATGTCGCTTCGTAAATCAGGATTTCGCTGTCGGCCGTTGTCGCGGCTGTCATGTTCAATTCCGCGCAAAGACCCCTCCGAAGGCCTTTGATGAGCGTAGCTCGCAAAGCCTCCTCAGACATTCCTTTTCAACTTGACATCGACAAAGCGCGCTTTTCGATAACTCTGCAGTCGGACATACTTGCAGCGTCCTTTTAAAAGAGCGTAACGCTCCCTCTCTAACCACCCCCTTTTGTCTCCCCTCGCCTGCCTCGCGAGTAATAATCGGGACAGCCGATCTCGGTTCTTAAAGGATTGACGAAAAATTTCGCACGACATAAACGTTTATACTAAACAATATATGGTAACACGCCAATGTGGGTCGCAAGGCAAGATGTAGGTAGCCCAACTTGTAAATCTTAAATCTTTCTGAAAATCGTGAATCTACAGGGTGTGTCCTAATACCCGTATGTCCCGTAGATGGCAGATAGACCGGGGTAAACTGAATAGAAAAGTCCTATACCATTTTGCAAAATTCGCAATAGTTATCGAGAAATTAATTTTAATGTCTGAGCGAATAAGAGCGTAGAAGGTGGCCGGACTCGGCAGGCAACGATGGGGCATCATCTAATAGCGAGAGGTGGAGCGGCGCGCCGAAAAAAGTTGTCAAGCAGCGAGCGGTAAGCTTTTTTGACATTTTTTTTCGGCGCGCCGCTCCACCTCTCGCTATTAGATGATGCCCCACCGTTGCCTGCCGAGTCCGGCCTGCCGCCTTCTACGCTCTTATTCGCTCAGACATTAAAATTAATTTCTCGATAACTATTGCGAATTTTGCAAAATGGTATAGGACTTTTCTATTCAGTTTGCCCCGGTCTATCTATCATCTACGGGACATACGAGTATTAGGACACACCCTGTATATACCGTTTCTTTCCACATTAGTATTATACTACGCGCCGATTTCTTTTCCGGACATAACGCAGTTTATCATATATGTGGAAATATTGTCGTCAGCAGATTCACGTATTCGATTCGATGATTATTTTTCAAATGCAATTCGCATTTTTCTGATGCTATATTTAGCATTCAATCCCCTCCCTCCCCCCATTTTCCCCGTCCTGTAAATTAATTTTATTGCGAAAAATATTACCCCAACCAGGATTCGAACCTGGGACCTCCCTCAATCCGTGACGGGCGTCTTACCTGCTCGACCACTGGGGCTGTGATAATATTTTTCGCAATAATCGGTATACTTTAGAAGGAACGCTAGTTTGCAGGCAAGCGTTTAAAGAACAAGTAACTTAAACGTTTATGTAATGATCCGTTGTTTAATAATAATTCACGTTCATCTGACGTTTCTCGCTTTTGTTGACGATCTCGCCAGTCGTTCGCCTCAAGCGTTTCTCGCTCAGGCGATTGCGATTTCGTTGTGGAGAGACCTCGATTCGATCGTATCTCTTTAGCTATTCTACGTGAGCTTATTCACGGAGTCACACGGGTGTATATTTGCGGGAATATAAAGTGCTCGAGACAAGGCGAGAAGGACGAGCGATCGTTTTCGGTTCTACTCAGTCGATGCGCAATATACGATGTCAGTCGACCGTGCCATCATCGACGGCAAAACTCAAGTTTCGTGGGTCTCTTGCCGCGGCAGAGCCGTGTGTCCTAATACGGTCTTATTTATGGCGCGAGACGACGGCCGTATTTCTACGTCTGCTCTTGAAGAAGAATGGATGGCGAGAAATGTAAGCGTCGTTTGTCCGCAACCCCCTCCCCCTCCCACGAGAAATTGTCCCAACGATTTTCGATTAGAACGCTAGCTGACTCGGTGGTACACAGCTCCACTTCGCCTCGAATCAACAATAACTAACTTTGAACAGATCGGATATCTCGCGGAAGTTTGCTGAAGTCTTCCGAGAGAGTCCTAATAACATACAGAAGGCCGAAAAAGTTTTAAGACGCTGGCACTTCCGCTTATATTGTCACAAGTCCACAGTGATCATAAACTGCAGATATTGACATAAATAAATAACGGAAAACTGTAAAATAGTCTTTTGACAGCCTCGAAACTTTACATTGTGAGCTTACAAGCATCTTAAATCGAGTTTTTTGAAAATTCAATCAACCTGGACCTCCTTCACGAAAAGAATATTATTTTATATGTAATACCTTTTATGTAATTGAAAGTCTTAAATAAAATAGTAAAAAATTGTACGTGTTACATTACACGGTAATTTAAAATGGCGCGTGAAATACATCTGTTACTATTGCAGAGATGAACAATTAATTCTGCCAAGTAACAAATAATTAATTACTTACGGTCATGCTCTGTCGTTGACCAATGTCACCCCGTATCTTCTTGTCTCTTGCTCTTCTCTTCATGGCAACCGCGACATTCACTCGTGAAAGGCCGATTAATTATAATCGTGCACGCGTTATTTATCAAAGTGATTACAGACTAGAAACCAGGCTAAAAATTAGAGAAGAAAAATTATTACAACGGTCGTACGACGACTTTGCCTTGCATTCCCGAAACTAATCACGCGTTACATTACATTATTTTATTTTATTACGTTTATTATTTTATTACATTATGTAACCCAAGTAGCGAAAATTTTCATTGGATCACCGATATTCAAATAACGAATTTGGGGATCGACGAGTATTAATTCTACATCAGTCGCGTGGTGTGTATTTTACACCTCAATTTTCGTTATACCTCAATTTTCATTGTTTTTTTAATGATTAAATAAAATTGATAATGTTCTAGACATTATACCTAGAGGAAAGTCCTCTATTATGAGATCGCAGGTTTTCAACGTCCAAATTCAATCGCAAATCTTTTTTCGCAACAATTGTACAATCTAACAATGACTCGGCAAACAACTACTCATTTGTTTTAATATTCTTTTATCGCTAAGATACCCAAAAAATGCAAAAACCCCGCTGTCCAATATTAGGGTCCTACCTCATGATAAGAGACTTTCCTCTATATCTTAAAAATATAGATAAGTGCAAAAGTTTATTAATCGTAAAATAATTTCTATAACGTTCAATGAATAAAGTTTTACTGCGCGAATTTAATAGATTTCTAAAGCTGAGATGTGTTTTACTGGCAAGTAGCGTACAGGTTTAAAATATGGGGACCAGTTATGACAATAGGTATGTATTTATTAATCGCATCGCGCTCCGTTTTGTACTCGATCCGAGTTGACTTGCTTCGTATTCGCAATTTCATCCTGATGCCATGTAGTACGATGCGATTAATAAAATCAAGTTAACGGCTAATTAAAACGCGATAGACCGCCTGAAGGTACGACCTGAATTCACCATTGCGCGCGCGGTATATTCTCCATGCATAAATTTTGCGAAATGCGCGAGTTATTAATAATAAACGATCGATGTATCACGGTTTTCCATTATTTTAATCATTCGATCCTGCGATTCGCATGTCACTCCGCGCGCTCACAAATCCGAAAATCCCCCAACTCGAGCACTAACAACGAGCATCGCCCGCAAACGCGTTGTAATTAAAAAAATAATTAACAATTCCCAAAGCCCGATACGCTTCGACTCCTGTCTCGAGCAAATAAATCGCGCGAGACGGGTGAGAACCGCCTCGATAAATTAACGTTTCTCAGCGCGCTTGCAAGTCGGTAATCGTGAGAGTTAATTAATCGCACGGGCGTTAACTGCCTCGTGGGAACCGATCGTGTTTGACACCTGGTACCTGTCGCGATCGTGTTTCGAGGGAATTGACAACAAGATGACCTCGTGTACGCAACGGCACGCTGCGCCGTACACCGCGAAACACGAGTACCAAGTGGCTTGTGTGCGGCGCCAACGAATGCATCTCGTTGTAGAATAAATAAATATTTACTTCGCTGTAAAATCGTATGCAGAGTACTTGGCCCGAGTGGCGCACCGTTACCTACTTGTATTTCAAATTAATTTAGACGAGAACGTGGTACTGCGTTTTTTTTTTTAAATCAGGTGCTAGCGGCGAGATTAAAAGAGTATTCAACGAGTAAAAATATATTGGTACATTTCATCGGGAACTATAGAACTCTCCTAGAATTATAAAATTATAAAATTTGAGACGCGACGGCAAGTTAACATCTCATATTTTCAAATGTCATTTTTTTCTAACCAAATCAACGAAACTATTTCTAAAACCCATTGCAGGTGTAAATAAAACTGTCACATAAAAACATTGTAATTTTTTAAAATAAGGTGCCAACTCCACGATTCTGAGAGGTCTTTCGATCTTTTATGTGCAGATACTATTATACACTGAGAAAAAGAAATTGTTGAGTCAAGAAAATATTTTTTGATTATACATATAACTATATGCTGCAGTCACGGGCTGTCAAACAAATATTTGTTAATTCACGTAAACATTTGTTAATTAAAACAAATATATATTTGAATAAATTGTGAATGTTGAATTGAAAAAAATATATATTTGAATTAAAGAAATACTGTTAACGAAATATATTGAAAAATATCAACAATTTGTTCTTAATGTAAGTACGTTATAGCAATCAATTAATATTACGACATACATTAATCCACTTAATAAAAAATTAATTAATGATCGATTAAATTACATCACAACAGAATTGCTAGATCTAACGTTGAATCCAAGCTTTTCAAAGAGTTTATCTTTATTTTGAGCAGGGAATAAAATTTAGCAAATGCACCTGCGATCAATGCAATGAATCTTAATGCGTATCAAGTGTAATAGCGCAAATTCGATGATTTGTTGAACTCCTCCCTGCTGTTCGAGACCCATCCGTTGCGAGATGTCGCAATGTATCGTAATACAGCTTGGCGTCACATGTGATTAATTTCGAGGCTGCCATGCAAAATGCCACGTCCGTCGTATTTCTGATAGTCATTATCCTGATAGCTACTACTCTGATAATTAGCGCGCGCGCGTGCGATTGTAATTAACGACATTTTCGCAGGTGCGCGCTGTGTGAGTATCAACGAGTCTACCACGAAAAAGCGAGGGGGGAGCAAGAAGATTCGGGTAGGCATACGGACGATAATGGAACAGTCACGTGGCGACTATCCTGTTATTTATTCATCGTTCGTTAATATACACGTGTAAGCCTAGCGGTCGCGCGTGAATCCTATTGCCATTAATCAACTGTAATTGCTTAGAGCCCGAAAACTATATTGCCCCGATTCTCGTCTTTAATTAATCTTCGCAACATGCTTTTGAAGTTGTAGAACGCAATCTGCGTAATTTTACGCCTTTAAATTGAAATTAAGCGAACACAATCTGTATAATTTTTGTAGCATAAAAATTAAATGTTCCTCTGAGATTTCTTACAGAATTCACAAATCCTAATCAGTGAGACGCCGGCTTAGCGAGAGGGTGGTCCAGATTCAAACCCTGGCTGAGGTATTATTTTTCGCAATAAACTCAAAAAGTAAAAAATTATTTAGTTAGACACTAACATCCTGTCCCGGCTCTCGTTTGTTTATTACTATGTATTTGTGTTCTCACATTAGAGCCTTACGAATTTTATTATTTCATAAATCCTAGTTTTAATTCTGAAATTCAAAGTCCTAAACAGATTCTAAATTCATTACACGCACGGACACACACACGCGCGCGCGCGTTAAGAATTCCTTAACAAATTCTTGTCCGAATCCATGATAAAGAGCCTTGGAAATACGTCGCGCGCCGGAGACCGCTATTTTTAATTCCGGCAGCGAACACAATTCGCGTGATATTCCCCGTATCATCGTGAAAAATTCCATCATTGTGATGTCGGGCTGAGGCATGGCGGCAGACGATTCGTTCGTTCGCGACGACATCGGTACACACATAGCGGTCGGGCCGGTCCAGGAGGGTAGAATGAACTACGCCGCAAATTGAGAGAGAGACGTCTCGCATTTCCATCGATAGCGGTAGGGTAATTTTCATTAATTATAGATTTGGGCGCTGCCCAACCGACCCGATATCGAGTTGCACGATAAAAAGTATCCGTGCGGTTATGGCACGCAACGTAACAAGTGGCATCTGTTGCATTCCGTCGCTCTAAGTGCTGCGAAACACTTCGTTACCTGGCGCGCTGCCAATTGGCACACTTCGCCCCTCCGGGGTTTCCATAGCGGAACTTATCGCGCATACCGTTGCGTTTTCATAGCGCCATTTTTCCGGCGCCGAACACGAGGCGTTGAATAATTTATCCGTTCGACAGTGACAAAGAAGCGACGCGACGTGCGATTTGTAGAGACGTCTAGGTCGACGAAAAATTAAAAAAAAAAAAAGGACCGTCGTGTACATACACGGGGATGGCGTTTCCATCACGACGCGATGTGTTGACGTGAATTACCGATGGAAACGAAATTACTTCGATGACACTTGTTTAATCGACCCGAAAAACTGGCGCCCGGCATCTCGTTGAGGTCGAAACGTGGGAGCGATCAAAAAGCTGCACGTGCATCGCTGGTCTCTTTTTTTAATCCTTTATTGACATGCACAGAGGAATCCACGCACCGTTTTTCGTGCCGCGCGAGCCATTGCCGATTCTTTTCTTCTAATTACGCGCGCGAAAGCTGAATGTCAATTCTAGCCGGCAGAACGCGGCGCTTTGTCATTCTATGTTGAAGAATTGCATATTGAAAAAGTGTACTGAAAAAAAAAACATAACAAAAATTCACGTATGCTATTTCATATTCACGGGGAAATGTCATAGAAATGCCAACCAAAGCTTCTGTTAACATTTTGTTGCTCATTTCAATTTACGTAATGCTTTGCGTGCGCGACGCGTAAAGATCCCGTGTATATTTTGAGTATCACCACACGGGGAGAATTTACGTTTATTCGGAGTGATAAATTGTACGTCGAAATGATTTAATATCAAGAAGAATATTATTGTCGTCAGTGATTAAAAACGGGCAGAAAAATTGTTACACCCTCAGAAAGGATTTCTGTTACCGAGTTACAAAAATATTCTTGACGCATTTCTATTTCTCACAACCTCATTTGGTATAAAAATAAGACAGTATCAAAATAAATTCTCCTCTATCGAATTAAAAAAAAATTGACTTACTATATTAAGACAAGAGTAACTTATACAGGGTGTACTAAAACCACCAAATCTCCTTTTAATCATAAATTCTTTAGCAAGACGAAAATTCTAATACAAAAATGTCTAATAAACTATTAAGAATACTCATAAAAGTCGCCAGCAGTAATTAACAATATCAATGATTTTTATTGACCGTATCTGGCAATTAAAATTCTTATTGCGAAAAATATCGAGCTGGTAAGACGCCCGTCACGGAGGGAGGTCCCAGGTTCGAATCCTGGTTGGGGTACTATTTTTCGCAATAAGAATTTTAATTGCCAGATACGGTCAATAAAAATCATTGATGTTGTTAAGGGGATGCTGGAGTGGTTTGATTTACCGACAGAGTCGGATACCGTTTTTGCGTTTGTAAATCTTATTATTTGCATTTATGTACAAACTAATACCAGACCCAAGTGTAGAATGCATAGTTGAACATTTTCATATAAAAAACATTGAGATTTGAAGTCTAATTCGTATCGCATTATGTATTACAAATATTGTAATACATAATGCGATACGAATTAGACTTCAAACCTCAATGTTTTTTATATGAAAATGTTCTACTATGCATTCTACACTTGGGTCTGGTATTAGTTTGTACATAAATGCTACATAATTATTTTCGTTTATATCTATAATATGACATATTGAGGTTACGTTTCTTTACAAACCTCCAAAAACTGTATGCGACTCTGTCGGTAAATCAAACCACTTCAGCATCCCCTTAATTACTGCTGGCGACTTTTAAGAGTATTCTTAATAGTTTATTATACACCATTGACCTCAAAACATGGTGTTCCTCCGTAATAGGGGGAAATGGAATCGGGGGGGGAGGGCAGGGGAAAGGGAAAATTAAAAAAAAATCGCGTATCGACAGTTCAGTGTATGGTCGACAACCCGTATCGACGCACTGTTCTGAAAAGTCAAAATAGACGCGTAAACAACATCTTAACTAATATATGTTATTGCGAACAGTAATAATTATCACAGCCCCAGTGGTCGAGCTGGTAAGACGCCCGTCACGGATTGAGGGAGGTCCCAGGTTCGAATCCTGGTTGGGGTAATATTTTTCGCAATAAGAATTTTAATTGCCAGATACGGTCAATAAAAATGTCTAAGTATAATAGTTTTCAAATAACAAGCGATTATATTTCACAAACGACAGGCCGGGGATTTCGCGCGCTCAAGGTACGGCGACATGACAAGTGATAAAAGTGTTCCTATGAATGTCGCCCTTTTTAGCACAGTAACAACCTTCATGGCAACTGATATTGATCGAGCACTTTGACAGCTGCAGAGCACTTTGAAGTTACAAATTGTTGCAAATTTTTACTTGAATCAAATAAAAAGGTTTGTTTTTAATGCACTTTGTCTTTTCGATGTAACGTCCCTGACCGTAGTCGCCCCACTACGGCTGTTGTGTCGGGTGGACGTGCCTTCAAACACAGTTTTCTCTGACCGATATCCAGAGACGGATGACATCTTTTTTTCATTTTGAACTAATCCATATAAGTGTAGAGTTGTGAATCTCACTTATTGACTTCGTCCCGGAGGCTGCCAATTGTTAAACGGCTTACAGATAAGTTTCTCCAATATTTTGTAGATAGTTCCTTGAAAAGGACCACAATCCGGATGGTCGGAACGTCGCAATAAATTGTTAATTTCAACCACCTTAGCCAGTTTAACGTCGTCAAACAATTATTCCATATGTTATATGTTCGGGCAAGAATACCCGAAGCTTCGCGAAGCGTTTCGAGCCGGTAAATTAATATTAGGTCGGCGGTCTGCCCGACGACCGAAAATCGCCCTACTTATTTCCAGTCGTAACGAATGGCGGTCGTTGTACGCTTCTTGAGGATTTCCACGGAAGTTCGTCGGCAGGTCGAGCTTGCGAAGCGCGAACGAGCTTCTGCTAATCACGCTGCATGCACGACGCGGGGCATAAACACGTCCGTACGAGGGACGAGTGATACATCACGCGTATCGGTATGCGGAATTCGGGACGTGCACATCCTCTCCATGCCAGCCCGCGCATCAACGAGCAACACCCCGTATCATTCGTGATTTACACCTTCTGCTTCCTGCAGCTCGCGCGAGCAGCGAGACGCAAACGGGACGGCCACCCCGAACTTAAATATCTCGACTGCGCGGCCGTGGCCAATATCCACCGAAATATTATACGGTTGCGCTCCGCACTAAATCACTGCAATAAATCAAAGAGTCACGCGCGCCGGAGAGTCCACCGGAATTATCGCGCGCATTATCGAGTTACGATATCGACGCTGAGCGTGTTTCTCCCGTGCAATTAACGTTTCAAACGCGACAACCCTAGCGGAAACAATTTCTATAAATAACTACAAAAAGCGGCCTGAAATAGAAATTTGTAGAAATTTTTATACCTTCGTTGAAACATTTATTTCTTTTTTTGTAAAAATATCTACGAAATAATACCACAAATTACATTATTCTCGAATCAAGAAATTATTGCAAGCAGTATTTCCTGAAAATGTACAATTTTGCAAAAATTAGTGCAAAACTTTACTAGTTAAAAAATTTTGAGAAACAACAAAATCTTAAGGAACTAAAACGCCTGCTTACTTGCAGAATATTACAAAAATTAACAAAAGTGTTCCAATTCCAACATTTTCGTGTTGATTTTTATAACACTTTTTAAATTTACGTAGAATGTCTTAGATTCTGGTAGTTGTATTTTAGTTTTTGTAGTATATTTTATTTTTTTGTAGAATTTTGTAGAATTATTTCCGGCAGGGAAGACGCGTCGCCCGTTGCCAAGCATTCGGCGCTCTTTCTTTTCAACATTTTCAACAAGAGAAAGAATTATTCGACGACTTACACTGGCCAAGTAGTTTGCTTTAAATCGTCCCAACGTTTTGACCATCCGAATTGTGGTCCTTTTCAAGTAAATAAAATATATATGTTAATTAATCATAAATAAAGACTCATTGTCACCGGTAAATAATTAGCCAACGTAGGAAATTAATAATCGACATAACTGACAAATTCTAATTAAAGAAATTAACGAAACTTATTTCCAATCTTTTACTGTTATTTTGTATATAAACCTGTTACTTTATATTATCCGCTGTGACAAACCATATCTTTTATTGTATTTATTACTTATTTTATTATTGTGTCATACACATTGTAATTATTTATCAATTTATTCTGTATATCGGACGAATTTTGTAATCTCGATTATCGGTTTTTCATTTTAGAACTTGCTTGAAAAGGACCTAAACCCCAGGTCGAAACGTCGCTTTGTATGTCCGTTTATTAAACACGTGCCAGTTAAGGTCGACTAAAACCTACTTATTGTTAAAGCAATTTATCCTGAGAAATATTACCTCAGCCAGGGTTTCAACCTGGACCTCCCTACGCTCTAGGGGTTCTCGTCAATTCGACCACTCAGGCATGTGGTAATATTTGTCACAATAAACAGTCTAATGATAGTAATAATAATATTTTCGCGTCTATCTTTCGACTTCAAACTTCATTCAAGATGTCGGCAGTACACAGAATTATCGATGCGCGATTGTTCGCGATAAATTTCTTTAATTAGTATTTGCCAGTGTCGAGTATTAATTTCCTACATTGGTTAATTAGTCAACATTATGGTATTAAGAAACGTTGTCATCTCTAGATATCGGTCAAAGAAACTATGTTAGACGGGCACGTCCATCCGACACAACAGCCACAGTAGGACTACTGTTTTCAACAAATATGTTATATTGATGTTTTCTTGGAAAATCCCACTACCGTTTCCGAGAATTTCAACGCTCCTATACGTACAGTTGGAATTTCTCTAATAAAAATGTTTGCAAGTTCTCAAACCCGACGGCAGAAATATCGGTAAACTTGGTGCAAGTACCTTGAAAAATGTAACGCTTTCGAAAAACTTAAATGCATTCCCAGATAACAGAGTGACGTTAAAGGACGATATAGTGACGTCTATTTTGGTCTATTAAACGTCGCTTCATCGTCCCACTGCTACCTGAGCTTTTGCAGAGTGGCTGTGAAATCACAAAGCTTTCTCATTCGAGACATTTTTTCATATCCCTTTAATTTACCGGTTTAACAGTGTGAGCTTAGAAAGACAAAAGTCGATCTCGTCCAAAGAGTATTTACCCCTTTATCGTGCGCGAGAGCGCATTATAAAACGTGTCTTTCACACCCTCAGAAAGGATTTCTGCTACCGAGGCAAAAAATATTCTTGAGGCATTTATATTTCTCACAGCCTCATTTGGTAAAAAAAAATAAGACAATATCAAAATAAAATCAATAATTCTTTTTCTCCTCTATCGAATTAAAAAAAGATTGACTTGCTATATCGAGACAAGAGTGACTTATATAAATGTAAGTTTATATATTCTTGCGTTTAGAAGAAATTTTCCCTCCATCTTGGCACCACGATATTCGACAATAGACGATACATACTGTCAATTTATTCTAGATTTTAGAATTTTTCTCGAGATTAAAATATTCCTTTCCCTATAATAAATATTATTGGCGCTACAACGATCCGATTTTATGATACATTCAAGTGTAATAGCCACTGGATCCGGAAATTTTTTCTGCGGGTGCATCTTTATTTATACTGTAACGTATTCAGAGGAGTTGGAGTCAGAATCGAAGAGAACACCCCGCGTGCGTTTCGTTGGAAGACTTGCTTGAAGGCTCGCGTTACGCATAAAAGAATAATCTCCGATCGATCGCGCTCGTGTAAGATACGATTGACGGACGGTTAATGCGGTTAACCGTACGCGCCTGTAGATAATCCAGAAAATCGGGATATACGGCCGCGCAAAAGTGGCACGCCGACAGCTCATATACGTCACGCGAGGACCGCGGTAATTTCATTAGCTTATGGTCACGGAATTCCAACCGCTGAAGGATATAGCCGCCACAACGTGAAAACAATGGCGAACTTCGCTCGCCCAACTCTCTCATTCCCGCGCGCCCTGTGCTCGCCCTTCCATCCATCAAGAGGAAACCACCTGAGTCTATCCTACGTCTGAAAACTTTATAAGCCGGATATAAAATCACACCTTCGCCGAAGTTAAAAGTTAGTCGCCGAAGGCGCGGCGACACTCGCGGGGGGATGGTAGGCGGCACTCGCGTTTTTCGTGCCACTGCGAATTAACCGAACTTAGACGATAACCGACGAGGTAAGGGCTTCAATAGAGGCAATTCCGTTGGAAAAACTTCAGCTTTCATTCCCCGTGCGTTCTGGTCGCCCTCAAACACATTTCACAAAAGATGAAATTCAATAGATATAAAATTGCTACATGCTCGATATTCTGATTTTGACGTCAAAGTAACGTTTGCACTGCCACGTGTAGTGAAATTCAATTATGTATAATATAATGGTTAACAATTTAGTAAGATAAAAATTGTTTCCCATTAACTTTTCGCACATCCAGAGTAGCGTTCTCTGTATTTATGCGTCTGCATATACTTTAAATAACGATCTAAAGTGCCATTAAGCGCGAAAATCGTCTATAAATCGACACGCAGCCTTCCCTCCCGAAGGTGGAAACGAAAATTTATACAATTGGATCTCATTAATTATATCTCACGTGCCTTTTGTGGTATTGTTCCACGGTATGCCGTGACCTCGGCGTTCCAGCCTATTAAAATAATGAAGTAACGAGATCCGGGGTGCACGGCACAAAACGATTCCAATTTAAAAACCCACTATGGGAGGAATATCACTCGCATTCGGGGAACGAAAGTAAATTTAGTCTATCGAGATCCACGTAATCCGGCGGCAGCAGTTACGTTGTTGCCTCAGGAAGTTGGCAAACTATTTCCTATTCTTTTTACGCCGCTCAAAAGTGGGAAAAGGCAGGTGGAATTGGTCAGAACTCGGGCGAGTTCGGCAACTTTCTTTCTATTTCAGATTTAGCAATGCTTGGGAACAGTACCTCGCGAACTAATAGAATATATAATCATTTTCGCCTGCCGGAATAGAAGTTCTCTCGCCGCACGTCGGGAGATCGAGTCGTCTCGAAATTTATAATTTTTTGTAAAAAGAAGTGCGCGAACGAATAAATTTTTTCTATTTTTCTCTCTCTCTCTCTCTCTCTCTCTCTCTCTCTTTCTTTTCAACTACTTCTCCCCTTTGTGGTTTCATTGATCCGACCCCTATTCAAAGAACTCAATTGGATTTTGAATAAAAAAATATATATGTCACAGACTTTCGAAGCGATTTAAATACAATGCTAAACGCACATATTGATGCAGCAAGACCGCTGAAACCAAAAGTGTGTTCGCTTTATTGTACGAAATTGCTTCCTTTTATGTGTGCCGGCGGAATCGACCCAATATTAGTCAATCAAAAAACTTCCAAACATTCGAAAACGGTTCAAAACACTCTCGAGCACGCGTTAAATGGAAAAAAAAACAAAAGCACTTTTAATGCACGGTGAGATACTATCAAGCATTTCATCAAAAAAAAAAACGGAAAACGCTTTGAGGCAACATCAATAATGTAACATCGTAGGTTTCATACAGTTCGCAAAACGGAAAGTTCTAAAGCACCACAAAGTATGTTTAACGTGTTGGAACGTTCTCTTTTCCTCTTTGCAGAAAAATATTTTATTCTACTCTCGTGATATACCTACGTAATCTTTCCTGAAATGCCTCGTGTCAAACTCGTATTTCACTTTTCTGGCATTTAATGCCGCATTCTCTTATCTCGCGTTCTGCAGCTAATATAATGAATTGTCTTATTTTTTTTCATTTCAGTTTTATCTCAACGGCAAACGATGTTCTTTCCGTTACCAGCACGAGTCTACTGTTACTGCTAAGCATTCACCGTTTCTGTTTCAAACAGAAGTGTTTTTGCCCTTTGTCCCAGAGGGGTCGTTTCTGTCGCCGCCCTAAGCAAAACCTCCTACCTTCGAAACCGAGTGAAATCGGTCTCGTGCCTGCTTACTTTTCTTTAACGCGAACGCACGGGATTTCGTAAAAATTAATTGCAAAGTCTGAAATAGGAGAGAAATAATTTCTCGAGAATTATATCGCCCTTCTATTTAAGTTTGTACAAACAGAATTTACACGGTCTAATTTAGTCCAATTATTTCCCGGGTTCTGGTTCGAAGATTTTATCTAGAAGAGGAAGAAAAACAGTTTGATGATCAAAAGCACACAATTCTGCAGACTTTAGAAAGATCTTAAAGATCCGCTTACGTATCCTGTCGCGAAACAAACGTATTCTCGTCTGAAACAAGTAAGACTTCCGTTATCCAACTGCGTCTCGCCTAAAGCGGATATGATTATGCGGCAATATTCCTCCTTACGCCTGGAATAAATCATTCCGATGCTCCGGCTAAACGCGCCTTTACGATCTATCTCGAAGTACATCGTTATAACCGCGATATTAAACGCTATCCATACTCGGTAAATACCGCATTACGGTGAGAACGAGTGGCCGTCGTTACGAGGCAAGAAGTAATATTCCCCATTCGCATTTTTTTTTGCCACAGCGGAGAATTCTCGCGTGTTTCATTATCCGAGAGATTATCTAAAACCTCGATAATAATCTGTAAGTACAGTAGCTGTCTATGCTAGTGTATTCGCGTCTCTTACGTCGTCGTTTTTCTCCCCTTCGTGCCCCCTTTATCTTTCTCTCTCTCTCTCTCTCTCTCTCTCTCTCTCTCTCTCTCTCTCTCTCTCTCTCTCTCTCTCTCTCTCCCTCGCCCCCTCTCCTTCTCTCACGCTTGCATATCGATCGACTGACAATAGGAATCCAGCGAACAATCGGAAGGGGAAGAAAGGCAGAGAGAACGAGGGAAGAAAGGACGGCGTCGGACGATGAGCAGCACGATAGAGGATAACGAAAAAAGATAGAGGGAGCACAGATGTCGGACAGCCAGCGTTACAAGAGATGTGTATCCGCCATAAATACTGAATAACTGGAAACATTCATGAGCGGCTTCGGTATAGGTAACGATACACTTATGGGAATTGCTTTATGACGTAGGGCTTCGTACGCGCAAGCAATGACGCGTATGAAATGTACATATTTATTTCCGTCCATTGCTTCAGGTTTAATTAGCGCTCCGGCTTTTTGTATCGAAAGCGAGATGGGACGAGTTTCTTTGGGTACGTGATAAATCGTTTGTTGGCTTCGTTAAACCCAGTCTGCTGCAAGGTGAAAACAAGTTTTACCGTAGATAATTGCGGCTATTCCAAGGAGGAGGGTCCCGCCTAAGATGGCATCTCCTTTATCCTCTCCTCTCTTCTCGCGCAAAATGCATAAAGCGCGACGTGACGTAATAACGATTGACTTTGACGAATAAGGCTGGACACGATAAGGTCGTTCGGACGTTAATCGATGTTAATTACTTTGTTACCTCTTATTAGAGCGCTCGCCGTTTCCCGCTGAGCGCAAGACGGTGTAATCGTGTCGATTAAAACGCGCTTAAATTAACCTCCCGCCGTGCCAATTTGTTCAGCTCCATTCCGAAACAATTTATCGCCGCTGGCCTTCGATTAATATTGAAACTACGTAATAGAAGGCTCTCGCAGGTTTCTTCGAGACACTAATGTTTAAGATAATTAATGCTCGAGCTACCCATCTCTCATCCTACTTACTTGTTTTCCGAACGAGTAACGTTCTTTTTTAATGATTTATTTTACACGCGAAAGTACATTAAATATATATTTTTCAAATATATTCTTTCATTTTTACAGACGGATTTATTTAACAAAGTTCAATGCACTTAAAGAAATTATTATATAGAATTTTCAAATCGCTTGACTAATTTTTATACACAATTTAAAACGTCATTTTTTAAATAAAATTTTACATAAAAATTTTAAATAGCACGTTGCTTAGGTAAAAATGAAATTCATCCGGATTAACCGAGTTCCGATATTATTTCGGAAAGTTTAATACCGCGTCAGGTTGAAAACTTGTAGAACAATAAAAGTCGCCCGGATAATTTAAGGAGAGAAATTTTATGAGAATTTTATGAGTTTCGTAAAATTTAAGCCGAGTCGAGTCTGCCGGTATTTGATACAGCGGCAAACCCAGTGCATTTGCAGACGTATTTTAAATGTCACATGTGAATGTACTCACCAGAATCACTAATAGACAATCATAGTTACATATTCTCCCATTGGACTTCTCTCCAACACACCGAGGAATTAAGGATGTATCGGACCTATCTTCAAAATAGTACAAAGTCGCTAAAAATTTGTGAAATTGTTCTTTTAGTCTTCCTAATTTATTGCAGAAAAGTAAAAATGCATCCACTAAACGGTTGCTGAGATATAACTATTTTAATTTACACTGATTTTACACGTAGGGGAGACTGGGGTTGGTTGTGACATTTTTAGGAAA
>NW_011967139.1:170593-180437 GCF_000949405.1 Vollenhovia emeryi
AGAATCGTAGTCATGAGAATAGACGACTGTGATTTGTCAATTCTTATGTGTCTAACAGAATTGACCAATTACAGTCGACGATACTTACGACTGCGACTCTGAGACTCACGTTGTAAACCCCACATCAGAATCGTAGTCGTGAGAATAGTCGACTGCGATTTGTCAATTCTTATGTATCTGACAGAATTGGCCAATTACAGTCGACTATACTTACGACTGCGACTCTGAGACTTGCATTGTAAACCACACATCAGAATCGTAGTCATGAGAATAGTCGACTGTGATTTGTCAATTCTTATGTGTCTGACTGAATGTACCAATTACGGTCGATCACGAGACACGGTAGTGTCTCGCGCTAAGTGTAAGCGTAGCTAGTACACGCGTGCGATTATTCTTACGACTGCGATTCTGAGACTTGTAGATATTGTAGACCCCGCATTACACAGAGGCAGAGTCTCCGCGCAATGGCAGCTCGGAGCAAAAATGTCGCGCTTTGCAGTGGCAAAGTGTTCGTCGCTCGTGTGTTTATAGAGCAGCTGAATGAATTATGAAATTTAAAAACGATTTCTACTTTTCGATCAGCTCTATACCGCTATCCCCTCGGGCTATTCATACGGCGCGTTTTGTTCCGCCGCGATTTATACTGGAAAGCACGTGAATAAACGTCACAACGTATTTCTAAAACGCGCATACACTCGGGGCCACAATCTCGACAGCTATTGAAAATTGTACATTGCTACCACCATTGTTTTCACCTTCTGTCGTGGAAAACCCCGCAGTTACGCGCTTCCCGGACCGAATCCCGAATGCAGATTTCTTGATAATCGAATCGCCAATACGATTAGAATGGATTATCGGCTCTATTCCCGCGTTCGCTAATAATAATCTCCCATTGATATTCGGCATGGTACCGCACGTGCGATCTGCGACAATTTCGTATAATTCGCTTCTCGCGCGAAAGTATAAACGATCGCGCGCGTCCGCGAGACCGGCGTGAAAGAGCATTGAAAGGGGAGAAACAAACCGGCGGTAAATAATTAATAAATTTCTGTTTCCTCCTGCATCCCCGTTTTCCCATGTAAAACCGGATTGAAGCTCGAGACGCTTATTTGTATTCATTGTATAAGTTTATTATTGAAATATGCACGAGTGGGCAAAGTGAAATCTCAATCGTCGCTATTTTGTTCGCAAAATAATCGACATCGAAAATGTTTTAACGTGGCATTCGAAAACGTCGGTTATTTCTGCGAATGTCGAGATATCCGTTAAACAGTTTATTCGCTTGAAAATCGGAGAATAGCTTATCGTTATTTGACGTGCTATTACAGGAGGACAGAAATTCTATACTTGTCAATCATACGGCGCGCTTTGACAGTATCAACGCGTATCTTATTTCTGACGGAGAAAAATATAAACAGAAACACTAGTCGGTGGTATGAAAAGTACGTTACGTGACTCGTTCGTTAACGATTGTTCCAGAATGCTCCATATATGTGTGCATAGAAAGCGGTCCAACTCTATTTACAGAGTTCGGGCGAATGCCCGCGACGAGAGGTGAAAATTTACAAAAGGACTGCCAATCTAGAACGGGAGGGGTGGACTCGCGCAAGTGAAAGCCTCTCGAGCAAATACTAATATTTAAGTTTCTTATATCTCTAATTGACAACCTACCGTTGAAAAAATAAGCCGCGGAATTAATGAAGCTCGCGTCGTAACCCCGAATGTCGGCAGGACCGTCGCGCCATTATGAATCCCCCTGAAATATTATCTAGGAGGAGAGTATGATTATCACGTTACTTAGCATAGATGTATTAATCCCGGAAGTATTAATCTCGGCGCCTGGTTCGTTCAAGTAATAAAAGAAATTCTCTTAATTGCACGGAGAGAATTTTCTTTTGAAATTTATCCTGAAAGTCATGTAATCGTGGGACATAGCGGCATTTCGAAGAACTTTATGAGAGTTTTTTGAAACTTTACTATACATTTCACTAGTAATTAATTATACACAGAAAAAAATTTATGTCAGATAAACTCTTATATAAACTCAAATTAACGCATTCATTGTTTTGTATACACGCAACAATCTGTAATCTTCTTAAAAGCATTTCATAATCTTACATTCCAACAATATTAGTCTCATTTAAACACCATGTCACTTCAATACCTACTTATAATTATTTTAATTATAAACTTCGATTTGACAATATGATATTTTCTATCCAATACATTGTTTCCTTCCCATTCTAGGAAATTATTCTTAAACGATAAGCGTATATTTTTCTTGATTCAATTATATAAAATCGCTTCATTCAAGTAAGTTTTTCTTGCTTTAACGCAATATAATCTCATTTCAAAATTCTCACGTTGAAACTAAACATATTTTCGAAAGAATTTTTATTGTTATTATATTTTTCTAGTAAAGTGTATGGTAAAATTTCCATAAACTCTCATAAAGTTGTTCAAAATGTCATGTTGCCTCACGATCACATAATTTTCAGGATAAATTTTAAGAGCAAATTCTCTCCGCGTGGATGACGTTTAGGAGCAAACGTAACATTACGATAACATCGAATGTGATGTCAACCTGGCACGGAGGGGTCGGGCGATTAAAAGCTTTTGAGCTAACGTCAAATTTCTCAACGTCTTTAATAGACGGTCGCTACCTTCGGAAAATCAACCGCAAGATTAATGATCGTAATGCTGGCATCGTAATACGAATGTCAACGAAACTATCGTACTTTCTTGAATATTGTTAACTGCAGTCTAAAACTGAGTACGTTGAAATAACTACGCCGAAAATATGTTCACAGATTATATAAGAGAAGAGCATAATCACAACGCGCAGCGAATGTCGAAAATATGGTCGGAATCAGTCTCGATGCACAGTTTCGCGGAATTACGTTGCATGAAACCCATTTAATGCCGTCCACTTTGATACATGCGTATATTTTAATGCGTATGCATAGTTCTAATCCTTCAAATTTTTTGTTTATATTACACGGCATATAAAAGATTATAAATAGAATTTTATCTTGATTTACGACGTGAATTATAAATCGGGGGGCGAAAGTTTTTAAATCCACTTTCAATGATCTAAGTATAGTTGAGGCTCTACTTACGATTTTATGTGATACAAAAACCAATTAAAGAATCAGAGGGCGACGTAAAAACGCATATTAAATTATCGGATCGTATCAAAATACTCGGCATGTAAGAGATTATAAATGGAAATCTAATATGCCTTGAAATCTAATTGTCTTGAAATCTAATCTGGCTTGAAGTCTAATACGAATTATAGATCGTCTAAAACGGTCTTAAGAAACATAATTTAGTAATAGCACATTCGATACCAGTCTGACGTGGAGGAGTAAAATTATGCGATTAAAAGCCATTGGGCAAACGCTAGTACTTAAATTTCTTAATATCTCAAAAGCTAGCGCCACACTATGCGCAATTCGTGATTCGCAGAAATTCGTTAGACATTGGTTATTGCTTACCACACTATTCGTGATTCTCAGTTTACCATTCGTAATTCATTGGACAACTTTTAACCTTTACCTGTTATCACAGGACTTGTATCACGAGTCTACAATTAGTCAAGTTTCAATATCAATCAAGTGTTTTAGTCGACATTAATCGGCCAGTGTTTTAATACAGAAATTTTCAAGTCGAAAAATAGACGCGAAGATATCACCTTTATACTGTTATTGCGACAAATATTACATGCCTCAGTGATCGAATTGGTGAGACGCCCGCCTAGAGAGTAGAGAAGTCCAGGTTTAAACTAGAGCTCCCTAGTACGCGTGTACTAGACTATACGCGTGTAATCCGTGTATTTAACTTATCCGCGTTTTAACCCGTGTACACAAATTTAAAGAATCTTCATTTACGTGAATCCGTTATCTGTGGCTATGGATAAAAATATCCGTGTATGTGGCATATGTAAACGTGTTGCCGTGTATACCTCAATAGGGAAATATTTGGAGAATTATGTGACAAAATCTGGATAAAACTTGGAATGCTGGAATTATGCGTATACATATGTCGAACAACATATGCAGAAATAGAGATCTTTCATCAAATTGCGATAAATATTTGCACACGTTTACACGTATCACACATACGCGGATATTCGAGTACACGTGTCACGTACACAGGTACACGTGAATGAAGGTACCTTAAATCCGTGTACACGGATTACGTGTACACGTAAATCTTAAAACACGTATCCAATCGAAAGCTCTAGTTTAAACCCTGAGGTAATACTTTTCGCAATAAAATTTCTGTATTAAAACACTGGTCGGTTTAAGTCAAATTTAAAGCGCTAGTTTTAAAAATTGGAGAAACAAAATCTTAAAGAATTAAAATATTTGCTTACTTGTAGAATATTACAAAAATTATCAAAAGTGTTTCGATTCTGGCATTTTCAAGTTGATTTTTATAACACTTTTTAAATTTACGTAGAATTTCTTAGATTCTGGCAGTTGTATCTTAGTTTTTATAGTATATTTTTTGGTAGAATTTTGTAGAATTATTTCTGGCAGAGTGGCGAATCGCGCACGGCGAATCGACGAATTTTTCCTGCACACCATTCACAAATATACGAATCACGAATCGCGCATAGTGCAGCGCTAGCTTAACACATACAATTAAGCCGTCAAAAAATTGCAAAATTAATAATACCGACGCTGCAATACGAACGTCGACAAAACTACTGTACTGTTATTGCCAACTTTCCTAAAATCACCCCTAAAAGTGTCGTGCAACCAAACAAGTTCGCATAAAAGTGTGTATTTTACACAGTTTGCAGAATGGAACAGCATAATTACGGTTTTTGCTATTTAATAGCGAGTGTCGTAAGTGCGCGTTTAACCTCGGCGCACGGCTCGCCAAGTTACGCAATAATCGGAAATTTACGGGAGTCAAATAACCTTTCGGAACGTTGCCGGGTAATAACGGCAAGTTTCGCTTTGACTGCGCCGCGCCGTTAGCGGTGCGCGCGTAACGAATTGGGACCTCTTGATTACTCCGGCTAGAGGCGGTAATAAATGACCCGGTAATGAACGACCCTCGTCCAGAAGCGTCGAGTATCGTTGAACGATATAAACGATGACGTGTGTAACGCGCCGCTGGTACAACGCGTCCGCGGGCTGGCCTCCGTTATCCAGGAACACACGAGGGTGAGGGCCGCCCTCGCTCGCAGGGTGCAACCCCGTCGTCGATAACCGGCTCTTTACCGGCGAGGGGAACTTACCGACGGCCGACCCGCTGTTGATACCCGCAGGTGCCGTCTGACTAATATTTGGCCGCGCTACTTCGAGACGCGCGGAGTCGCCCTACCGCATTCTCGGGCAATAATAAAGCGCCCTACGCGGAACCTTGCAGAGAACGATAAATCGCGCGAGGCTCGATTGTGGCGAGGGAACAAACGCGAGATTAATCCCCGTTAATTGCGATTGTAGAATGCTGCTTCGTTCCCCGCCGAAAGGGCGAAGCTACTTGGCGGGAGAGGAGTGCGACAACGGAGGACGAGGATTTTGCGCGATAAAACAGAACGACGTCCTTGGCTCGCAAGAAAAGACGTAGCCCGGAATTAATGATACTCTTTGTCGAGTTATGAATACATCGCGGTATCTTGAAGCGACTCGGCGTAGCAGCGGCAGAAACAAGCCCGCGCGCGGGCAAGCAAACAAAAGTAACGAACGCACAACGACTGCGGCTTGTTTGCCCTCCCCCGAAGTCAACGTAGGATGTATTCATTTATTCTTACGTAAACTCGGAGATGTTGCCTCGCCGCTAATCATTGCAGCAGAGACGATGTGAAAATATAAAGACACAAAGATATAAGAGTACCAAGAGCAAAATGTAAAAAGCAGGTAGTATAAAAGGTATCGTTCGTATCGCATCCGATGTATCGATGGAAGATTGAAACTATCGATTCTTCCTCGCGAGAGGAAACTCGCCCGGGGAAAAAATGGCCGTGTTCAGAGCTGGATCGTGACACTGATCACTCGATCCCCCCGAACAGCACGTGGTGTTCCGTTCTTCTTTACGTAGACCGTACCATGAAAATGCTCCGCGAGTATCTGCACTTTTACGATATCCTCCGAACATTCCCGGAATCTGCACGTGCTGTTAGAGATATTTTGGTAAGGAAGGAGACTTACCCGAGAGCCTTCGTGCTGATCAGGGGCGTCTTCAGATTGAGAAAGCCGTTTTTCTTAGTGGTCTGCTGCTGCTGGCCGGAGCCGTCGCCGTTATCGTTTTGGTCCTCGAGATCGTCGTCCCGCTGCTTGGACTTCCTGGCGCGTAGATAGAGCCACATTGCTAATGCGAGTCCTACTAGAATTGCAAGAGCACCGACTGTTCCGAAAACTGCTGTCAGTATGACGTCACGACGTTCCATGCCCACCTGGAATGCACAAGGAAGCGCAAATCGATTGAGAGACGGACACACATTTACGTCGCTCGCGTCCGACATCGGCGCGAAGTGCGGCCCGGCGAGTCGACCTAAACGAGCGATTAGGCCTCGTGGCTCGCGCTCACGGGAGGGTCCGCCGTTTCGCCGCACTTCCGACAGTCGTTTTCATTAATGCCGCGAATAAAACGTAACGAGCCGCTCGCGCACGTTTGTACACGACCTGGGGGACGGGGATGTTTCCGACCTTATAAAATGAAACGACGCCGTAAACTCACCGGCGAATACCGACGGGGGAGATTTTTTTAAGAGAGAGGGAGAGAGAGAGAGAAAGGGATGTCTCGGAGGTGACCTTCGCGCGACAACGAAGAATGCGCACCCCTCGTCCCGGACGACAATGCCCGGCGATCGTCTCGGGCACGTCCGAAAAATTCATTTGCAGACTTCGCACGTAGCGGTGCCGCGAGTCCGCTGCAGCGGAGCAAGGCGAGCCCGGTCAATACGGAGTACACCTTACAACGGCACTATACATGTAGTCCGCCGACTCGATGGTCGGAGGAGGCATCGCGCTCCCGGCTAGACGTTACACGCCCATGAACCCCCGAAACCGCCCTGTCATCCCACGCACGAATGAGATTTGGCCGTAGCAATTTCAGGTATCTACACGTGCACGCGCGCAAACTATCCCGGCTAGACCTTGGCGGCGCGGCGTGGCGCGGGCCGAGGCCACGTACGAGATAAAAGCGCCGTGACGTTGCGATCGAAAGATGCCGATTGATCGGGATAGCCCTGCGGAATACCTGCGCCTCGATCCGCACATTGCGGTATGTCGCGCACTACTCGTCACCGCTAGAGACCCTGTAATCAGAGACTGGCCCTAAGAGTTGATCGAATCCCTGCGAGTGAGAGAGAAATCTCACTCTTCTGCGATCGTAACGAAGAGAAAATTCGCCCCGCGTACAAATCGGTCAGCTTCCACTTTTACATCTTTTCCCAAAAATATTACGTATATTTAAGTAATGAAAACAAATCCCATGACGAGCGATTTACAAGCGTGAGACGACGACGTTTCATCACTTTAGCGGCGACTAGAGACCCTGTGATCAGAGACTGGCCATAAGAGTTCGTCAAATCGTAGAAGAGTGAGATAGTCTATGTTTCTCCTCTCTCACTCGCACTCTTATGGCCAGTCTCTGATTACAGGATCTCTAGTCACCGTTAAAATGATAAGACGTCGTCGTCTCACGCTTGTAAATCGCAAATCATGGGATTTGTTTTCGCTACTTAAATATGTTATATTTTTGAGAAAATATGTAAAAGTGGAAGCTGACCGATTTGTACGCGGGGAGAATTTTCTCTTCAAATTTATCCCGGAAATCGTGGGACAACATGGCACTTTGAAGAACTTTATGAGAGCTTTTTGAAATTTTACCGTACGTTTTGCCAGCAAACTCTGATAAGGCGCCTAATAATCTTCTCGCTTTATACGCGATAAGAATAATCTTAATGCGTAAATTCTCTCCTCTAATCCAAAATGAATAATCACTCTTGTCCAAGGCGCCTCTCGGCGTTCTTATTTATTCTCACAGGATTAAATATCCTTTTATATTCAAGAGATGTGTTCATCTCATTACAAGGTGGAATCAAAAAGTAGCTCCTCGCTCCTCGTTAGCGGGTACTTCGTAAATTAGTTTCGCTTTATCTCTTTAAGCGGATGACGCAAATACGAAAAATATACCGGGCGTTCCGGAGGAAGATTTCGAGATTCGCCGTTCAATTTGAGCGTCTCCGAACGAGAGACGTTATCGATTCGACTCCATAAAATACAAAATACAGCCTGCAATTCTTCCGACGCAATTGCGCATAAAAGAGATGTATACACAGTTAGAAACTCGACGTTAGAAATGTCTCTCCTCTCGAGCCACCCTCTCGCTCCTGCCTCTCGTGTCGATAATTTATACGCATCACGTCCGATGGAGTTTGGGGCGAAAAGCGCGGCTCAAAAACGAGCAGCCCCCATATTTCAGTCTCAAGAGGCGCGTCGTGACCCTCTTTGTAACGTACGCCTCTTGAGTTACAGTAAAGTCGCAACGCCGCCAGACGTCCGTCGAGCGTTCTCCACTTTCCGCGCGGTATAAACGCTCGGCGTCGATCTAACGCGTCCCCGCACCCCCCGCGGCACGCTGACAAAATGTGTAATCAACGTCTTTTTCACGCGGCCATACATCACCGCGTTTACACGCGATGCAAATTAAGCTCGGCTCCTTGCGGAAATATTGACAAACGTTGATAGGGAGAAGGTGGGCGATGATAATGCGGTGCAACGCCGTCTCATTAACGCTCGGCGCCGTGCTTCGGGAGCAAATGCGAGGCGAGGCCGCGTCGCGGAATGAAAAGCCGACGGTGGAACACTCGCGGGAGAGGTACCATTTGAATCCGTTACGTCACGTGTCCCATCGAAACGCGATTATCGGCCGACAAAGCGATCAGTTGCGGACGCAGAAAATACAGGCACAATCGCCCGTGACTAATCAACGATGGGCTTTCAGGCAGTTTTAAATGCGCGCGGCACACACAATTGGCATTTTCGTCCGTTAAAAGCCGATGAGTTACACAGGATGTCCTGCGGCTGACGCGACAACTGTGCCGCGGTGATATAAGTCAGTGTTATATCGTGGGTTCTAAACGTTTCATTATTTTGGTTCAACATTTTTGTCAGATTCATTTCTCTGCTAGAAATAAAAATGGTAAAAAAAAAAGCACCTACAGTATGAAGTAATTTTGGAATTAAAGCGTATTCTCGTAAGGTTTTAATTTCTCAAAATGACAAAAAAGTGTACCGAGACGTATGTTCATATTGCACACGGAGAGAATTTTCTCTTAAAATCTACCCTGAAAACATAACCGTGGGACGATCCGTGGCATTTTAGGAGGGAAGGCCAATGCGAGCGGTACGCACAAAAATTTCCAGATTCAATGCTGTTACACTTCAATGTATCGTAAAATAGAATATAGCGCCAATCATATTTATTATACAGAAAGGAATATTTTAATCTTAAATGAAAAATTCTAAAATCTAGAATAAAATGATAAACTTCGTGCGTTGGAGAGAAAATTTACTCTAAACGCAAGAATACATAAACTTACGTTTATATAAGTTACTCTTGTCCCGAAATAGCAAGCCAATCTTTTTTAATTCGATAGAGGAGAATAAGAATTATTGATTTTATTGTCTTATTTTTATACTAAATGAGATTGTGAGAAATATAAATGCGTCAAAAATATTTTTTGTCTAGGTAACAGAAATCCTTTCGGAGGGTGCAGGTAATAAGGCACAGTCCCCAGGTAGAACATAAAACTCATAATGACATCATTATGACATCACTTAAAAGTCATTTTGGAAAAATCATAATGATCTCATTTGAC
>NW_011967139.1:181320-212457 GCF_000949405.1 Vollenhovia emeryi
ACATTTTTGGCTATGTTTTGGTGACTTATTTATGATATCATAGTGACTTTAATATGACCTCCAAAAAGAAGAATATTATCTCAAATTGATTGATACACGAAATTTATTTGCATTATACATATTATTAGCGAGTATACATATTATTATAAATAACTAATAATAAACATTATTGCACACAAAATGTAGTACTTTAAGAGATCATGTGTTAATAATGTAAAAATTAAAATAAAATATTTATTTTTAATGGGAAAGCAACTTAAAAAAACTGCGCGTGCATAACAGAAAATGATTTTTAAAAAATAGAAGTAGTTCAAAATAGAAATTCTGACATATTAGAATAATATAAGTACATTATGTTAATATAAAAATTAACAAATTCTTCTCTAATTATCTCTTTTAACTCTCTTTTAACTATAACGTAAAAGTACCAATGTTTGAATATGTACTTAAAATCTATGATTCTTTGTGTCCTCTTTAAATCAATTTTCAATCACTTTTGTTTGGGTAACTTTTAAGTGATGAATTAAATCATGATGACGTCATTATGACGTCATTATGAGTTTTATGTTCTACCTGGGCGTCTTTAAAATAGTCATGGGCAATTTGGTAATAAAATGTAAAATACAAACGTTTCGATCCACTCCGGATCATTCTCAGTGCAAGGAAATACAACACACTGGTTTTGTTTTTTTACAGCTTAAATTGATCGGATTTCTTCAGGAGAGCGTCTTGAAATTTTACCATACATTCTACCAGTAAAATGTATAACAATTACAAGTATAATTACTAGTGTGTAAATGTTTAGTAAAATTTCAAAAAATTCCTCGAAAAGCCACGTTGTCCCGCGATTACACGATTTTCAGGGTACATTTTAAGAAACAATTCTCTCCGTGCATGCATGTCCACATGTAACACAAAATGTTATTTCCTTAATAGCACATGTAAATAATAGCATGAAAAACTTTACACGTAATGGTGGTGAAAAATAACATAGAATAACATGTCCTCTTGAAGTAAACGAAGAGGATTATGCATATTAAATGTGTGAATACAAAGGATTAAGCACGTGGCACGTCTCGTTTCGTTGTTACACCACGGCGGATTACGATAAATGCCACAGCGTGGTTTACAAAATTGAAAATTGTATTACGCGATGTAAAAAATTAAAAATCACATGGCTTTGCACTTTAAGGGCTTATCTTTTACGTTTTAAAGAGACTGAAATGCGGACACCACCGGTAGTCGATATGAAAATCTTCGATTATTAAAGAAGTGCATTAGCGAATGTCCGATCAAAGGGATTTGCTATCGCGTTCTTAAAACTTATTACATATATATATACATCTCGTGGTAATTCTCAATGCTTCAACGTAAACTAAAGCTCCTTATATACATTTCCAGTTTCATGCAATGGGAGAAGCATTTCCGTTGTACTTTAAATACCGTCCTGCATAAACTCATCCAAAGATAAACTTTTCATAAGCTACTTATTTTTGCATTTTCAGTTAAAATATCTTTATGAAATAGAAAAGAAGTTTCTTCCTCCTGTATCTCATCTATATCACATCTGGATTAATATGAAAAAAAGTGGGCGAGGGAAAATGTCGAGAATAGTTTCCGGCAGTTAAGAAAGTTTTCGAGAGATATAATTTTCTCAACAAATCAATCTTGAAGGAAAAAAAATAATATAATATAAGTTTCATCAGTCGTGTATATTTACACGGTCGAACGATGACGTCTGAATTACACGGCGGATCAAAAGCGAATTTTCACGAAGAGGTATTTTCAGCATCGTAAAACTTTCAATAACATTAAAGTACTCCTCGGCTAAGATAGCAAACGACTGGAAGATGCCACTTAAACAATTTATGATGTCTCGTTTGTAAATACATTCATCTAATGAGGGGAGGTCCATTAAGCGAAAAGCTACGAAACGCTAATGCCACCGTTTTATCGCGTCACGTCATTACTGCATAATTAAATAACTCGCTCTTGCAAATTTGCTACTTACGAGTTTGCGGGCACGGACCGCTGGATCGACTGCTCTAGGTGGGCCATCGAAATTCGGGTCCAGCTCCGAGAAGTTCTGGCCCGCGAGTCCCATGTATACCATGTTTCCCTTCGTCGCGGTATTAGAGACCGGTTTTTTGTTAGCGAAAGTCTCACCTACGTTAATAAGCCTTTTGAAGTTCTGCGACTTCGCCAAAGAGCGTTCTCTCTCTCAGCGCTCCGTCGTTGCAACGAATTTATGCAGAATAGGATCGAAGTTATCATCCCCAGGAGCGTGCCTCAAGTACAATATTTAACGAGCGGAGAGTTCTTTGACGCGGCTCATACACACAATTTGAAAATTTAAACGCGCAAGATGCGATATCGCAAGATAAACAAGTGCGTCGGCCGGAGGATTGCCTTCCTCTTGGTCTAACAAATCTTTCAAATAGTTCGGGAACTCGGTTGCACTCCCGTCTGGCTGTCACCCTGGGCGAACGAAACCACTTGCAACTTCCCTTGGCACGCTATTGGCTCGCTCTTCTAACTTTTGAATGCATAACGAGTGAATAATTCCGCCCCGAGATGACGTAATGGCACAAACGTAATTTATAGTAATATTTCTTCCAACAAAATAGCGTCCCGCAAATTGCAAAGGGCAAATTGTTCGCTTGTACGTCTTGAAAAGTTAGAAAAGCTGAATGATAACTCCGGGCCACAGTGCGGGGTCAGGAAAACTGGGAGTGTCGCGATATAGACAAATGTCGCATTGTTACGAGACTACCTTCCGTTGTTGGGAAAGTAATACGGTTACTTGGCAGATCGACAAAAGTTTCGTGCCCATCAGTTACAGCGATGTAGTAACTCTTGAAAATTTAGTGTATTTCGAAACTTTTTAATCCTATACCACGTATCAATACCAATATCCCTGACAGCTTGGAGAGATGCGGGACACGGGAGGAAAATCGGAAATAATACGCAAAAAAACATGTATTTACTCGTCGAGCTTGGAGGATGAGCGCATCCGAGAGTCTCTTAAAGTTAAACGAGGTCGTTAAAATTAATCTTCGCGGCGGTTACATCGTCGGCGAGCATTAAGCCTCATTTAGTACGAAATACTTGCCGACTTGCGAAAGTATCATAAGTTCTTTGATACCATCCGAAGCGAACTTTGTAAAAATCGTTACCTTTTCCCGATTTTAGTTCACTCTCGCTCGGCAAAAATGCGCTCGAGGGGATGCTGGAGTGATTCTGCACCTTTTTGCATCTAGAACTGTCAATTCACGAAAGCATTTGTGTAACATACAAATTACGTGGATTTTGTGTACGGACCGACAGTGTTCCATAAGGTTCCAGATTCTACAAGGTAATCTATAACTTAATCGAGTGAATACATTTTTTATTAGGCTTCTAAACTTAATTTCAATGATACCGTGCTGTTCTCTGATTCAGTCTGATTAGTGGAACACTGTACACAAAAGCCACATCATTTGTATATCACACAAATGTTTTCATAAATTGGCAGTTCTAGGAGCAAAAGGGGCAAAAATTGCAGAATCACTCCAGCATCCCCTTAAATATATTTTTCCATAATAGAGACGGCCACTCGCACAGATCACGCTTACAGAGATTGACTAATGAAGGTTTGGAAAGTCCGTTGATATACGACTTCTCTTCCCGTTTCATCAATTATGATTAGTAACGCAAATTACGTTATAAAATTGCTTTCTCGGTGATATGACGAGACGAGATATCATAACGCGAAGATCTTGGCGACGCTCGCACGAGGACCGTAATTTTGAACGTGGAAGCAATTCGTGACCCCTAATAAGCCGTCAAGATGCGGTAATAATCGCCGAAACGAAAATAAATCACCGGCAAAAATGAATAAGGTGCAGCGTAAGCGACATTTTCTTCGCGTAAGTCATTCCAGCGCAATTCCTGGCGTTCCACCACGTGAACAAGGGTAAGTTAAGATTCAGTACTAATTAAAGTTCCACCGTGAAGATTACGGTCGTCGAATCACCTCTCGACCCAATGATTGCTCGTAGATGCGGTATTTATTTAAGATCGTATATTTAATATATTCCGTTTAACATATTCGTTTGAAAAAAGTGTATTATAGCAAACCTCGTGAGATAAAAATATCACGTCTAAGGAAAAGGTAGCTCGTTCGTTTCACTCAATATTGGCTTTTGGCTTAGCAGTTTTCTTGTGTACACAATGTAATTAATTAATTACCTCAGATAATTTAATATTTAATAAACTAACATTCATAAGAACAATATTAGCGCTATATTATCTCTGCCGTAATTGTCCCTTTTGTGAGTACCGCTTGCTTGAACAACAGCAACCTCATTACGAATTAATTGGAAATCACATTTTTCTCTTGCTTATGAAAATATTTCTAAGCAAACATCCCAGATAGCACACATAGTTCCATGAATATTCTTCTGGAGCGCAAATATTACAATGTATAACCGACACGCTATATTCGACAGATTATTCTATTCACATTTGAAAAATATTTATAGTACAATAGTTTCAGTCGAATGTTCCACGAACATAAGATAAATATATAAGAATGACCTATGGAATATTCCAGGTATTCTTAAAGAATATTCTCAAAATGTTCATAGGAGTGTCTTGTGCCATCTGGGATTACGAAAGTCGTGTAACAGTCTCGGCAAAAATTCACGAAATCTTGAAAACGATTTTCTAAAATAATTGTCCTTGCTAACTGAATTAAGTTCGACATTTTTCGTGCTTTATGACAACATAAAAATGGAGTTGCACGACTGTTTACTGTTATTAATACCGTTTTCCTATGACACGTCCCAGAGGTGCGGGCAATAACAAATAGCTCTAGATTTCCTCAGTGTATATCCGATACCCGTTGTCGAATTACCACTGGGATTTTATAGCAAGAGTTGTGCGAGTGAAACCCTTTTTCAAGAATACCTTTACAACGTTGAAAATAAACCAGCATCCGTTTGGGATCTTACAAAATTCTAGTACCAAACCATATTTGGAAAACGATATCACGAATTTGCGTCATCTCGCAATTAGTGCAACTTAATAAATATATTTATATCTTAAACGCACGTTATACACGGAGGGTTACAAAGTTATCGGAAAATAAAGGTTATGCAGTGTACTCTTTGAAAAATGACGCAAGCATGGAGTTATTGAACACACACACACACACACACACAACTAAGGTTGTACAGTACACTCTCCGAAGATTGACGTATAAATTTCCACAGAATTCTTCCAGAATTCTCGAGGAAGACGTTGTTTTCAGGAAATATTTACAAAGTCATAACAATAAAAAGCAAGCCCTGAAAAGACGTGACACGTTGCGTGCAATCCTGCCCGCCGTGCGTCAGCTTTTTCTCTCTACTGAACTTTTTCCTACAAGAAAGCGCACTAATGGCTAATAAAAGAAAATACACGCGCACCCTTTACTCGCCATTTTAATAGGAGAAAAACTGGTAGGATATTTCCGGCGCGAGTTCCCGTAACATCTCTCAAAATAAACGTCTCGAGAAAGGAGAAGAAACTTTATTTAATGCCGAGTCTCTCCGACACCCTGCTCCGCCAGCGTCTCCGTTTCCGCGGGCGGTAAAGGAATGCTAAGATCTGCATCTGAGAGCAATCATTCGCTCGGGCGCGCTCGGCATTCGCTTCGCCAAATTTCGCGTCGAGATCCTCGCGGCCCTCCCTGGCATTTCGCCAGGAATGGAAAAAAAATACACAGGGGTGGGGGAGGGGTCGGCTTGTGAGGCAATTAAGGCGCACGCGGCTGACGGGAGCAGCCGTTTCGCGCCAGGCGCGTTCGCCTTCTGAAGGGGAAAAAAGCCGAGTGACCCCAATCGGGGCGGAAGCCGCGACACGACGGCGGCGCGCGGGTTCAACGACGTAATTAACCCGCCCCGCTCCGCTTCCGGCGGGGCGTTCGCCGGGCGGAGAGCGAGTCGTGTCGCGTGTGTTGCGCCGGCGTGTGTATCAATCGTTCTCGTGTGCCGCAATCGGATAATGGCCCGCAACACGATCTCGTGGGCACGGCTCGCGCACGCACGTACATAGATAGACACGCACGCACGCACGCACGCACGCACGCACGCACGCGGATTCAAACCTGCTGCCGCACACGTATAATATGTGCGCGCGCCGTCGACGACGGGGCGGAAGAGCGTCACGGCGGCGATTCCGCGTCTCCGTCGGCGCACCGAGCGGAGGAAGACCAACGAGTACTCTGAACGCAGACGCCGGGCACTTATCGCGCACCGATAGCGCACCCCCTGATACTACGATGGGTGCGACGGTGAGAAAATGCCGCGGGGTTAAACGCGGTGAGTTCGCGCCGCCGCCGCCGAGCCGCGCCGCGCCGCCGTCACCGCCGCCGCCGCCGCTGCTGCCTTAAAGATAACAAACGCGCAAAACGCACCCCATCCTCCCCCTACAGCCAGCCTCGTCTCCGCCATCGCCCGCTCGATCGTATCGTGCGCTATCTACCTCCCGTTTCGCTCTCACCCAATTTCCCTCCCGCCTTTCCGCACCCTCTCGCGATTCACCCCCCGCCCGTACATACGCCTCCTCGTCCCTCCGCTTCCGGCGCCGTCTCCGTCCACCGCGCACTCCGCTCGCTCGCCGAATGCCCGCGGGTTGAATCGCGGAGCGACACGACGCAACGGCGCGGCGGGGCGGGCTCGGCGCTCTCCGGAAACGCTCGTCCGCATTCGGACGGTCACCGCCGCGGCGAGACCAGCTGTTGCCCTACCACCGGTGCGTTACCCCGTAACCCCGTGCCATGCAAAACGCCGAGAACTTCATCCCCCGCATTCTCTCTCCCTGTCTCTCCGTGTCTCTCCGTGTCTCTCCCTGTCTCTCCCTATCTCTCCGTGTCACTACGTGTCTCCCCCTGTCTCTCCCTGTCTCTCCCCGTTTCTCTGTCTCTCCCTGTTTCTCCCTATCTCTCCCTATCTCTCCGTGTATCTCCCTGTATCTCCCTGTCTCTCCCTGTCTTTCCCCGTCTCTCGCTATCTCTCCGTGTCTCTCCCTGTCTCTCTCTCTCTCTCTCTCTCTCTCTCTCTCTCTCTCTCTCTCTCTCTCTCTCTCTCTTTCTCTCATCCTGCGCGACCCGCTCTCGCACCGTCGCCGAAAAGCCAATTACGCGATTGCCACCTTTGCGTATGTGCATCCGTATGCTAACGAGGACCGCATCAGAGCGGATTCCGCGCGTGAAGGGACAGAGAGTGGATTTCGCGAGCGAAACCGGGGCGCGGAGACCGTCAGAATTCAAAACGTCGAGATCTCCCGGAAGCGCATGTAATGGGATTAGCGGTTTCGGGTTTGCGCGAATTTCTTTTTCTCCCTCGACACATTTGGGAACAAGGTGGGGCGCGTGGAACCGCGCGAGAAAATTCGCAGTTTTCGAAACGCGACGCTAAACATTGTGGACGCATACGTACACAATGCGACGGGATTAGACTGCCGGCGTTTGCGAGCCGTTTCTGTCGCCTCTTCGAACGATTTCGAAGTTTTAACTCAATTTTTTTTGTCTTGAATGGGAATTTTCTCAGGCCCCGTACTTTCCATTAATCTGCGAATATCCAAACCCGAATTAAGCGTCACTTTTAGATAAATATAATGTAGATAATTGTAAATTCACCAAAAAATAGATCATCGTCCATTTGCATCCCCCTGGAATTCGCAAAGAAACCAAGTTTATTGTCCACTGTTCACTACTTTGATGTAAACCTTCGAAACTTTTCCCAAATACGTGCAATGAGACTAGAATATCTGATTCATCGAGGAGCGTAAAAATCTAAATTAAATCCCCGCGCGATTAATCTCGATACATTCCACGTTTATTTTGATTACGCTCGACCGCGGCGATGGTTTTTCCAAAGAGTTACGGCTCGTTGTAAATCCTCAACAATTTCGGGATGCAAATGTAACCCGTGACGTCCCGCGTGACGTATCGCGATTCCTAAGGCAACCTGAAATTTCCAGTCGTGTGCTCTACCCCGTTTAAACGTTCAACACTAACGTCGTAGTAGCGATACGAGCGACGAGTGACGTAATAAACTACCGTCGAACATGTTACGGGAGAATGGCGTGACTAAAAATCGTGACTAAAACTTCGGTGCCACTTCACCATTGTACACGGTGAGCAGCATGTAATCATAGACTTCTATAGACGGAGCATTAGCTACAACTCTGGACAAGAGGGGTTCTGATATTCGGGGCGCGGAGGCACTCATCTGACATCGACTCTTTCCGGTGAGATTCGGTAATATTCGGTTCACATTTCCAATCCCCATCCAGGATCATCCCCACTCCAAGTTGGAGGGGATGATTCGTTCGGCCACGCGCGCGCGCACGCTCGCACACAAGCAACGCGCCGTACATACGTGTGCACACGTATTGGAAATGTGAACCGAATATTACCGAATCTCACCGGAAAGAGTCGAAGTCAGACGAGTGATCCCCTTACCGCGATTATCAGTTACCCCTCGTACAAAGGGTCCGTCTATAGAAGTCTAGGCATGTAATGCATACAATTGCGCACGATCTGTCCGAGCGAGGAGGGACGGCCTATAAAAAGTTGTGTTTATTTCCTGCAATTTGTCCGTTTAACCTCACGTTCCTCCCTCATTCCAATCGAACGGACGTTGCGGATTTCATCGCCGAAATATAATTAAATATATTTATGCATAATAAATATTAACAGAGGAAAGTCCTCTATTACAAGATAGGCTTCGAATGTGAGACATCCAGGTTTTCAACGTTCAAATTCAATCGCAAATCTTTTCCGCGACGATTACACGATCTAACCATCGATTTTCCACTAAACAGATTTCACCCCAATTTTAAATACCAATATCTACGTTAGTCGCGTGGCGTGTATTTTACACCTCAATTTTGCGTTATACCTGTCTCAATTTTCATTGTTCTTGTAATGATTAAATAAAATTGATACTATTCTACGCATTATACCTAGAGGGAAGTCCTGTATTATGAGATCGCAGGTTTTCAACGTCCAAATTCAATCGCAAATCTCTTTCCGCAACGATTACACGATCTAACAATCGATTTTCCACTAAACAGATTTTGCTCCAAGGACAATAAATTCATGGTGGAACCAACAGACGATGCCAATTAATTTAGCGGAAACTCCGCTATCTCAAATCAGGAGCCTATCTCATAATAGGGGGGTTTCCTCTACTAATTCTGAGATAACATTGGATGACGCGACATTTTGTATCATGTTCCACCGCTGTTTCTTAATTATTTTAAAAGCTGCAGTAAATCTGCGCATGTGTGAGCGTGCGATTAATTGTTAAATACAATATCTTAATTATTATTGATATACCGTACATCAAAATAAATTGCTGTTATATAAAATTATTTAGACAGCAGAAAACTGAGCTAATTATCTACTAATTAATATGTATGTAGGTCGATGGAAAGTTTTGATTATTTGTGACAATTGATTGCTTTTAAATAGCGTATAATCGTTAAAACTCATTATTTTCCAGCGTGCAATTAAAAAAACATTTAAACTGCTCGTGTCTCACGTACAGGATCGCAATTAAAGTCATTATTGTACTGTTCACTTCAACAGAATAAAACGCATTGCACGGACATAATTGTATTACATTTGTCGCCGCATTTGCAACGTTACAAATGCAATAATAAACGTGAATAATGTCATCCGTCTCACTTTGAATCGCAGCTGATATCGGTAAATCGATCGCACGGCATCGTATTTCAGTAATAACCATGGGAAACTCGCAATGCGATAAAACTAATGAATTTTTACGACGCAATGAGCATCCAACTCGATTAAATTGATCTCATGCTCGATTTCATTCGTCGGGCAAGGTAAACGGGTAACGTAAGTTAACGCGGGGGAGAAAAAAAACCGAGACGCGGACGAGTGGAGCTGAGAGACTTTTCGCGAAACGGGAAAATCGGGCCGTTTAAGCGCCCGAATTAAATTCGCTGTGACTGCCCAGGCACGATTCCACTCGCGAGAACACGACACTGAAATTACGGATGAGAAATTGCAAGCCGCAATTGCGCGGAAAGAGAAGTGGGACGCCGACAACGCTCAGTCAAGTTAAACAAACCGGCGCCACGTGAATCCTTAACTAATATCGATGATATAATAAATGGACAATCAATCAAAGCTGGTAACGTCCCTACATACATATGCGTGACATATATACCTGGTGATTGATGGTACGCTGATTTCGCTGAACAATAGTGTAAATGTGCGTTACTCTGTCCGGCGAAATTAACAATACCATCAATAATTCAAGGTGCGTCGGTGATTTCGCGAAAGTAAATTACGTGTACGCGGGATACCCCGCGTCCATTCGGTAATGATTTGAAAATAGATTCCTTGATGGCCTTGGTGATCGATCTTTTATGGAAGGGAATGGAGCGAGCAAAGTCGTCACGAGAGAAAAGTCTATTTGCGACCTGCCTTCGGGAAAGATACACAAGTATAATGTATCGAATATATAATTTCCTTCAAGCCCTGGCTGAGATATTATTTTTCGCAATAGACTCAAAATTAAAATTGTCTAGACGCCAACATCTTGGCTCTTACTCCTTTATTACTTACGTATTTGCGTTTTCACATTAGAGCCTTAGTAATTTTATTAATTGTTATAATTGTCTTCTCCAATTTCTTTCGTATTTCATCATAAAGTCATAGAGGAAAAATCAATTTGCAGATTTTTCTTGGAAAAGATAAGTGCAATCTATCGAACTCGCATGACTTTCTCTTTGAGGACTTTTAAAACTTTATTACGCGACGTGAGAAATCTTTTTATTCCGACTATTTTAATGGCCCTCGTTAGTACTAGAATGATAGCATTAATTAAAAGCTTCTTAACGGCCGATTTTTTAAAATGCAATTAGCACGAACTGAATCGGACAATACGGTCGTTCTGTCCGACATTTTCGTTATTTTTTTACATGTAAAAGTGATTAAATTGTCCTACGTGGAAAATATTGTAAAACTCCTATTGGAAGCAATATTTCGAATTTAATACAACGCGAAGTAGTGCAAACAATTTTCACAGGCTGATCCAATATGCACCGCACACATAATAAACAATTCGTTTGCTGATTAAATGCCTAAAGGCTACGAACCCAGAATGGCTTTACCACATTAATATCTTTATCCGGTATTAATAAAAAGTGATAAAAATCTGATCTTTCCCAAATTAATATATATTTAAATAAATCTATATTAGAAATAATATTTTAGTCATTTTAATTACCGGATAAAATATAAAATGGGCTAATACTAATTAGACATAATTAATGAATAATTTTGAACATTATTTCTCCTTTACAAGCTCCTTTCTATTTAGCGTCTTACATTTCTTATTCATGAATCTGGTTGATAAAAAGTAAGCAAACCGAGAATACGCGGAGAGAATTTTCTTCCACAATTTATCATGAAAATCATGTAATCGGGAAACAACACAGCATTACGAAGAATTTTATAAGAGTTTTTGAAATGTCACCATACCTTTTACCACTAATTATACTTCGTATACATTTTTACTAGTTAAGTGTATGGTAAAATGTCACAAACCTCTCATAAAGTCCTTCAAAATGCCACGGTTGTTCCACGATTACATGATTTTCAGGATAAATTTTAAAAGGAAACTCTCTCCGTGTACATTTAGACAAATTTATGTAACTGCACGTGTAATGCACCCGCACAGAAAAATCAACCAATCGCAGGGTCCGAAAAAAATGCTATATCGTTGCGATCTGCAATTTATAAATGCGACTGATTGATCTCTGCGCTATATGTATACGCTTATGCGGTCATGCAAATCCGCAATCCGAAATGCAACATAAGCATATGTCGCCATCTTGCAACATCGAAAGGAAGTGGTGTCTCTTGCATTCATTTGCTCCACTAGAAATAGTTATCGACAGAGTTCCGGTCTTTCTTTGTACCATAATGTTATGCGTCGAAATTTTCTTTTTGACTTGCCGCATTGAGAAGCGCGGCGATCCGCCGATCGTCACCACGGCCAATCGCACATGTGACGTAATAATCGCGAGATAATTCGTTTTACCGGGCAAATTATCGACCTACGATGCATTCGTAAATACACAGATTAACAGCCAGTCGCAATTTTCCGATACGAGCAGAGAGAAAATTGCACAATTATAATTTTGAGTGTCAATTTTGAGAAAATGAATTCCGTTTAGCAGCACGCATTATGGGATTTACGATAAATTCTCTGCAAAACGCAAATACGCGTCAGCGGATTTACACATCACGTTCTGTTGGCACATTTTGTATTACTTAATTCACCGCGCTGTAAGCGCGATCAAATCAAATCTCCCGCGCACGGTTATCCATTTTATTTATTAACGTTTCCAAGCGTACACGTAACGAGTGAATTTTTTTACCGTTTTACTGCCATTTTCATGCGTGTCCCTTTACATACATATAATTTTACCTAGAAAAAATATATATAAGGACACGTTTGAAATGTACATGTATGTATTATAGTTATATACATTTATTTCGTTCTTTCAATGAGCACACACGCTTCAAAATATTACACGATGTATTGCTGAAAAATACATATACATTTTTTTCCCATTTATATTTTCATTTTATGAAATCTGTTTAGTGGGAAATGCATTGTTAAATTGTGTGGTCGTTGCGAAAATAGATTTGTGATTGAATTTGGACGTTGAAAACCTGCTATCTCGTATTAGAAACCTATCTCATAATAGAGGACTTTCCTCTACTACTGTGTACATCCGTTGCAGCTCATATTTTACCCACGAAGAAATACGCAGTAAAGAAAGACTAACGGTATGTCGGGTGGTGAAAAAGCGTGTGTATCTCATTATTCGGTAAGAATCTCGGCGCACCGTTGTATGCTAATCCTTTCGCCTTCAGAGTAGGATTAACGTAACAATTTAACAAACGCTGGCGTTTCGAGAAACGTAACGTTCCTTGCCTTCTACCCGAGTAAACCTTCTCGCAATTTTCGTTTTAATTCAACTTCGTAAATATTAATTGACAGAGGCACATGGGGTTTATCGCATGGGGTTGTTTATTCCATAACGGCGCCTCCTCTCGGCAGCGAAGAACGCGCGGGCGTGCTGGAATTAAAAGTTCCCGGGAACTGTCGATCTGAATTTCGGCCCTGCCGTTTCAGCGAAATTATTGCAATTACTCCGCGAACGTTACGATCAGCAACCGTGGAATTTTCTTAATTACCCGTGGAGCTGCCTTACTCGCTCGAATAAAGCGTCTTAATAAATCGCGGGGAGAAATTGCCGTCGTTATTCTTCTCCGTCGATCTGGATTATAATATTATAGCATTCTTATAATTACGTCGCCTCCACCTGCGACAGTCGTGGCCTTCGAAGACGGCGAAATGAAAACAATATTTCTCGCCATCGAGGAACACGTTGTTTTTCAACTTTCTTTTCCTTTCCTTGTCGCGACTATCTCCGAGCCCCTTACCGCGTGATGCCAGAACGTTAACGTTACACGCTGCCAGCGTTAAACGTAAGCCAAACGGCACACGACGCTATTTTTCCTACTGGATTGCTTACGAGAGCCAACAAGGATGCAGAGTTTTAAGCCAACGGCACACGGTACTATTTTTCCTACCGGATCGCTTACGACAGCCAGTCAGGATTTAGCTTTAAGTCACCTGATCTGAAACTCTGCATCCTTATTGGTTCTCGTAAGCAATCCAGTAGGAAAAATAGTATCGCGTGCCGTTGGCTTTAGATGACTTGAGGCTAAATCCTGATTGGCTCTCGTAAGCAATTCAGTGGGAAAAATAGTATCGTGCGCCGTTGGCTGTAGTCATTTCGGAGATGTTTCCGCTTTACGGGATCTTAAGCGGTACGGAGGACACCCGTTCGGGAAGCGCTGCTCTATTAAGATTGTCTGTCCCTCAAGTCGGCGACATTTATCCCCCTTATCCCGCGGGCAGAGATTGACGCGTCATTAAAAAGTTGAATGCCTCGCGCTCGGATACTGATCGATGGATCCGCCAGCAGCTCTCTTTCTCTCTGTCTTTCCCTCTCTCTTTGGCTGCAACATTACAACGAGGTATCGACGCAATGCGCGCAATGCGCGCGTTTCCGGCGAGAGCCAGTCCCGCATATTTATTACTTCCGAGGATTCGCGGGCCAAAGGGGCAAAAGCTCGTCCGCCCCTCGATACGCGGAATGAAAGCCGGCGCGCTTCCGGCGGCCGCTAACAATTATCTGATACCTGACGTGCTAATGCGGAGCACGAAGTTATTCAACGTCCCGATATGCCCATTGTGTATCGCGCATTACGGCGGTACGTTTCGCCAACCGTAAACACATCATATAATGGCGGGGTTCTCATTGCTGCCGGGTGTCGAGTGGATTAATTAACATCGGAGGGGGGGGCCGCCGGAAACCATCCGCCGAAAATCGCGCGCGTATTATGGCGCAGCTGGTGTCATTTAAAGCGGATGTGCAGCTCAGGGGCGGGATCGGCGCGACGCAGGGATTGTCCTGCGCATTGTTCTCCATTTTCCCCGGAGTTGCCGTGATGTATGCATATGCATGTGTCCGGGCCGATTGTAATGGATAACACTGCGAGAAACTCGATATCGCTGATCAAACGAATCCCGTTTCCCCGTGGTCCTCCGCGGCTCCTCCGCGGGGATTCACGACGATCGTTACACGGCGAGGCGCATACGTCATCGCGAATCCGACGGAGCGATAAGTCTCGCGTAAACCGCCCCTGCCGTTCCGTCGCGCGGGAGAAAACCCGGCGAAGCCGATCCTATTCTGAAACAAGTACATGTCCAATGCGCCGGAAAATGCTTCTGAGATTATCGCGATTAACTTGATTGCTTTCGCTGAGAAGGAAACTCTCCCGGGAGGAGATTAAAGAGGTTTTTAAAACGGCGATATATGTTGTACCTCACTAATGACGCGGACGGCATAGGTGATGAATCGGATACTGATTGAAAATGCCGTACTCGGGAAATCGCGACTTCAAACTTAATTTGTATTGTAAAGGAGATTGTTAGACGACCCGGTTGGCAGACGGTGGTGTATTGTTTATTTAACAGACTAGAAATGACAAAACGCGCGCTTCGCGCGCGCAATTTGTAGCTGAGCATTGTGTATTGAAAAAAATTTTTGTACACGCAAAGAAGTAATTGTATGCGCAACGTCACTTTAAAATAAAAGATAATTTATCACTCACTGATACGATTCGCAATAGCAGCGTTGTACATCGTTAACTGTATATGTATGGTAAACTGTAAAAATACAAATATGTGTATGATTAGTATAGAATAATTATAAAATCGAAATTATTGTATTAAATATACTTTATATTTTATATTTTTTAAATAAGTATTTATTAAAAAATATATATATATAAGTATATAGAATACTGAAAAAGTCTTTCTTTTACATATAAACTCACAAAATTTTATACGTATGGTTTTGTCTCTAACACTTATTCGAATCCACGTTCAAATAATTTGAATAAATAAAATAAAAACAGATGTAAGACACTTACCTTACGATTTCTCCGCCGTTGCCCGATGCCTCCTCGGCCTCCTCCTCTCAGGTATCCTTGTTGCACTCACACAACACTCACTCGCAAAAATCATCGAACGCGCGAAATTTCGGGCACTCCCGTACGCGATGTGAAATACCGCAAAACGCATAAAATAATAAATATCGCGTCACTTTTTGTCATATAAATTACTCAAACTAACCACTTGCATTCTTGATTCGGAAGAATATTGGGATAAATCACTTTTGAATTGGCGATATAAAACGCAACGCGAGCATCGGAAGCATAATCTGCGGTAAAGAAGTAGTTATTAGTCCGCAACGTGCAATAAGCGACTTTCTTTACTTCCGGCCCGTTCGAGTTGCGAAGAACGACAGAGTGAATTATAGCGCGAACGCCGAAGTCGCACAAATTTCTCTCTTTTTCCCGAAAATGGAACAGATTACACGAAACCGATAGATAATTAAAAGCGCGGTGCGTAAACGAGATGTAACCGCGACAAAGTACCACGGTTTACATTCATATTTTAGATGAGTTGATAAAGAGATACGTTGATAAAGAGCCGTCGCCGCAACTTGCAAATCGTTTCTCATTACAAGTTGTAGAAACTTGATAATTAATCGAGGAACGTTACTTGTTACTGATAAAGGTGTCCAAATCAATAGCGTTTTATCCCTGCATTCATCGCGATCGAGTCTTGGAAACCCATAACGCAAAAGTAATAAGCGAAAGTAATAACACGCACGGAGCGACTCTCGCTGCTGCCTGCCGGCACGACGTTCGGCGAGCGAGTGTGAGAGCGCGGCGACCTTCAGGTACACGATGGCACGCAAAAACATCGTACGTCACCGCGCTGAGTGACAAAACAACAAAAAAACGTTGAGAATTTGTTGTCCTCCCTACGTAATGGAAAATTCCGTACTTAATATTTTATATTACTTTGTTCGTAACTGTTACTACGTTTTGCGTATCATTCTGCGGACCTACTACTGTAGGTATTGATTAAATTAACGATTAATTCTGTTTAATCGAGAAAATATTTCGAAACAGAAATCGTTGTTACTTAAATTCTATTATAATTACTAAGATTAGAGATTTCACCTTAATAGTTGGTGTATACAAATGTATATTTCTAAATTGCAAATCTTCATTTACTATAAATCTAAAAGAGAAGTGAAGCACATCGCGCTTCGAGAAGACCAATCGACATCGCGGAAAAGAGGCCTCAGCTGTTCGATATTAACAACAATCGCGCTGGTAACATCTCCTTTTTAGAAAGGAATTACTATTTAATAGATTATCTTAATAATGGTGTCTACAACTAATGAAGGATTCTTCGAAACTATCACACGCCAGTTTGGGTCAAATGCGAAGAGTCTAGTGAAATCGTCGATCCACACAAGGATAAAAATATGCAATCAACAACTCATACGCTTACTCCGATGATGCCGGAGACTTGATGTGTTACCATCGCGTATCCAGAGTTTACACGAGGTAACATTCACATATGTACAAATACTCTTACTTGCAATTTGTAAATTTTTACCACCTTTTTTAAAAGAATTGTGACATGTTGGTTTGCAGTTCGGTTACTTGATAAGGACCTGATATTTGGGTCGAAACGTCGTACCAAATGCAACATTGAATTAATTGTATTGCCAGTTGGATCAACAAAAAGTTTTATTTCAATTAATAGATTACGTTCAACGTTTCGACCATTATGGTCATTTTCAAGGATTCCTTTCAAAATTGGTAACTTGTAACTAGTTACATTTTAGCGAAAAAAACTTTAACTGTAACTAGATACTTTTACAAAGAAACTTTCCCAACCCTGAATAATTGTGAATCAGTGAACATTCACTGCTTTCAGTGATAATCCACTGATTGATTTTTAGAGAGTACAGAAAGTCGAGACGTATCTCTAAAATCAGGGGAACACATTTCGTACTTTAACAGATTACGCGTAAAAAGAAGAAGAGGAAAGGAAATAGACATATGTAATAAAACTAATTTATATTAACTAAAAAATAATTGCAAAAATATAATCTTCTTCTTACTTTCTTTTTATAGTCCTAATGATCTCCTTTAAACTCCCAATACGAAATGACGCTTTTTTTTACAAATCTAACGTATGCACACGGAAAGAAATTATGTATCGATAATATCAGTGCAATTGAAATAAAATGGTTGAGGTAACATCAGTATTAAGGAATGAAAAGCATCACATAGTTGTCTTAATAATCTGGATATTTGGTTCAATGTTTAAAATTAAAACTCATAGCAAATACAATTGGGTGAATTATTTCTGTTTGTGGCAGCCCGTAACATCGACGTTTAATTCAAGCAACTGCATTTCTTTTTAATTCAATAGCATTTTTTTCGTGTACACGTATATGAAAAGAGATTATCTTTATTTCTACGCAATGTCATAAATAACAATGCATTTATCGATAAATTAACAAAGTTCTGCTCTTCGTACATTGTCAGATGAAAAAGTACGATATTCATCGTGTAACCAAAAGCTATATCCGTCGCGTACGTGCGAAGCCGGGCATTAGTTGCCTACAATAAAAACCGGATGTGAAAAATAATGAATCCTCTACGAAAGAAAGTCGCCGAATCCTGGGGGAGACGGTATCCGGTTAAAAATTTATCGCCGTCATTCTGCGAAAAGAGTTCGATAGGAGAACGGTCAGCGCGGAAGGTGATATCGGTCGAGCGAACTTATGGGATGGGAGTAGATTATTTTTAATCCGAGTCTCTTCCTCCCCCTTCCACCCAGCGCCGAATGTGTGTGCTCGATCGAAATGTGTGATCACGTTATCGCCGACTCTCCGTCGCGACTGATTTTATAGTGTGATAATGAAAGCTAATATCCGCAAACAACGCGGTGTCCGATTTACAGCGTAACAAGCTGAAACGAGGAAAAGTACAAAGCTCAATCAAACGCGCACAGCCATACAAACTCAATCGGTCCCCTTTTAATTAGCCCGCGTGTATTTATAAGCCGCTTTCGTGTCTAACAACGGCCCGAACGATAAATAACGATGACAGGAACGTTGGCTGAAGAGCAGAGACTGAAATTCGTCTTTCAGCGCTACGCGAAAGCGAGAGGGTGAAACAGGGACGGCGGGGAGGGGTTACCTGGAGAAAATGGTATTCATAATTGACGAACCGTTCGAATAAAGAGAATCCAAATTGGGTCAAGCAGCGGCTCTATCACATCCCGTGAATAAATGTACACAGTTCCGCGGAGGCGACCAATCGGCGGCGCCGGGATTTTAATGAAGGTGAGCTTAAGCTCCACGGCGAAAAATGTTCCTCGCCTCCACTTTGTGCTCGCGTAATTTCAGAGCGTTCGTGCCGTCAATCGAAATGTTTCCGTTACCCGATAAAGGCGCACGGCTCCCCGAATATAGAGCCCGAAGAAGACGAGAGTTCGCTTTGAGCCCCGCGAACCGATAGAATATCCCTCGTGCGCATTAGTATCTCGTTTCATCCTATTCTCGGTCCACGTCCGCTCAATGGAATCACCTGCGCCCCGAAGTCGGTCGAGCACCGGCGTTCCGGTCGCACGTACGGTTACGTAACCATTTTCTTATTGCAAGCCGTGTCTACTTTACAGCGCGGAGCCAAGTTTTATCGAGAGGGCCGATTACCTGCTAACAGTACAAGGCAAAGTTCAGGGCGAAATAAAAACTTTGCCGTTATCAAACTATTGGATATCGACGTGGCGGATCGTTAAATGCCGGCGAGAGGTAACGTATTTAAATGTCGAGAATTTAAGTATTTTGACGAGGTATCTTAAACGCTTCAAATATCTAGAGGGAGATTTAATGTCGAGACGAATGCCAAACCTATCCTGGTTTTAACACCGCAGAAAGTAAAAGGAGGGCACTACGGCGCGGTAAATACGAAATACGTAAAATAGCTGCCCAGCCGTGGCAGCATTTGAACCACGAGCTACGAAAATATCTCTCGAAATATTTTCTGAAGAGTGGAAAATACTGATTGTCAACGACGGTGGACGGTGGCTTCCAAGGAAAATATCGTTAAAATCTATGGCACTTGAAGAATTCGAGATCGTACGCCTCCTGTTGCAAGATCAGAATCCTCATTGCACCTGAAGTGTATTGATCGCGAAATTAATTAACAGGTTATTCCAAATGTCGACGTAGAGTAAACTATTTATGTAGAACTTGCGCTGTACAATATGTAATATCATGTAATAAACGCACCGATAGCGCTGTAACCTAATTATGTTATATAAATATTGCATGTATGTATGAGCTCCTACATTATCTCATTTTAATGTAATTATAATAATAAATGCGATTCTCGCCTACACTGCAAAATGTAATAAACCGGCAAACTCTAGCATCAATATGCTTTATTGTTTAATCAAGCTTCAGAATGAATTGAACTGTACGAGCAAGTACATAAGCGGCTTATAATTAGTTAATTGGACTGCAATGAATAGGAAAGAAGAACCTTTAAATAAATATACGACCCGCCTCGTGCTCGTATAGAAAACAGGAAAAAAACTACGATGTACAAATAACGAAAAGTATTGCTATCTCGACTTTTCAAAGAACATGCATTCCTATAAATTGGCATGCACCTGTAATGCCTGTACAGCAAACTTTTCATCGTCGAAATCCGTAAATCAGGTGTCAGCTTTAAACGGAAAATTCATTGGTCAGCGATTTAACGAAAATATCGCCGGTTGTCCGCTGCACTTTTCGCTCGTAGGTTTTCCGGTTTTCCGCCGCGCGATCTCCTCTCCTTCTTCTTAACGATGATTTGTCAAGTGCCGTGGACTCGCAGCACCGATTGTCGTTTGCGCAGCAGGGGGATTTAAGCTACCGGATCCACGCGCGCGAAGAAATCACATCGCTGATGCCGATCTAGATTACACTCGACAAGCCGAAGAGCCTACTTATCAGGAAATACGAGAAAAAGTCGCCGAGCTAGCAACAACATATGCTCGCGAGCCCTACTTAGCGAAACGGCTTGATATAAACCTTCGTGCACCGGTGAGTTTTATTCCTGCGACAAATTGTAGTCTACCAGAATTTTCCCATCGAAAATTCACGACTGCTTTAACCAGATACGAACATTAATCTCTTTTTCCGCGCATATAAATGCCTGGATTAATATTTTTCTTACAAATTAATGTTCTTTTCGTAGACAAGTCGCTCTCTCGCGACTGTATAAATCATCCCACTTGTTGTCCACGGCTTACAAATTAGCCTCCTCGCAATTCATCAATATTCTGAATACTGATTAACTAATCGAACTCGTTTCCCGACTTCTTCGAGTGCCTTCTATCACACAGCCATCTTACATATTTTAAAGCTAAGCGATTCTATTCCGTGACACTTTTCAGCGAACACCAAGTGACAGTTGCATAAAATCAACCACGCGTATTATTTCACATGGACATTGTTGAGTAGAAAACTATAATGCCGATGTTATGTAACTGTTAGTTGACGTTTATTGGGTTATATTCACCCACTGTCTAGCTTGTATATGAATTAAATGTTAACGTCACCGGCTGCCACAAGCATAAAGAATTCGCTCAATTGTATTTGCTATGGATTTTAATTTTAAGCATCGAACTAAATATCCAGATTATTAAGACAACAGTCTGATGTTTTTCCATTTATTAATACTGATGTTGTTTCAACGATTTTATTTCGATCACACTGATCTTATTGATAAAACATCATTCTTTTTTTCCGTGTAGATAATACAAAGTGAAGAGCTCAGGCGTCTCTGATGAGAGAAAAAAATAAACATCCGCAAGGAACGAATAAATTTATAGACCCTCCCCGTCCCGATTAAGCCCTACGTCCCGTTTACAAGTTGGATGATTTCGTAAAGAGAACATGGAAAAGGACGAACATCAATAAACCGCACGACCGGACACACCGCACGCCGAAGGCGAAAGCCGTTTCTACGTCGTATCTACAGCAGCCGTCACCGCGCGATAAACCCGAGAGCAATTATTCGCGACGGCAAGGCAACACCAGGTCCGCTATCAACGTCGGCCTGGCACTTTCGCGACCGGCAATCTCGGCGTATTTCTCTTATCGTATTACGCAGCGCTCGCCGGGTCTGCCACGAATTAGGCCCATGTGACTGGGCTGCTACATAATGCACACCAGGTCGTCAAGTTTTCGTATAACCCTGGCTTACCCAATGATCTGTGCCGAGGAGGTCCAATTATAAATGAGACGTTCAATATGTATGGTGAGGACGAACGACGTTCCCGCGACATTCCGGATACAGAGATTGCGGCTCCTATATCCGAGGGAAATAAAGTACGTGATTTTTTTTACCGATGAAGAAAGTAGCGTGAAACTTGAAGATCTGATGAAGACCTCATCTCAGGTTCACAGGTTGATCAAATCGACATCGATCGCGATTTTTCGGGCCGTTTGATTTGACGACGACTAGATTCTTCATTGATTTCGTAACAAGACAACACTTTGTCGATATTGATGTATATAGCAACATCTATTAGAAGATATCATGTCGACCAATTATTGATGATTTAGTTGCTATCAATCGAAATATGACTAGATCGTGAACATCTACAGAATAATTACAGACATCGTAATGAAATCTCCTAAATATCTTGATTACTGATTTGCACATGATCTCAACTTGATTTTTATGTTCTACCGGATTCTTCATCGACTTTTGGAACCCGGGAAAACTCTCTTCATTGAAATAACAAAAATAATAGCAATGAGATGTCGAGGAAATACTAAAGTTATTTTCTGAAGTTGTCATGAAATTGCATAAAAATTTAAATAGTACTGCGACAATAAATGCTTAAAAATAATGTTCAAAGTAGACTTTGATTATCTTCGTTAAATCTTTTGTGAATTGAGCGCTTGCGGGATAAGGAGACTTGCGGAAATCTATGGCGCTGATTTCAGTGTCAATAACTGCCTTGCGTAAAAACGCTAATTTGCCATCCGGAGATATGTAAACGATCAATCAATGAGGTTGTTATAAAAACTGACCTCTCGAAAAGTCCACATGTGCAGCGGTCCCTGTGTTATTTCTGCTGATTTGCTTTACAAATTAGAATCAATATTCAATATTTTTGCGAACTATGGCACCTCGCCTGTTTACTCACGTCGATTCGCGGGATTATGTGACTACACTGTAACACGTTACACATTGTGGAAAATGCAATCCCAGCAAGTTAAGTCTACCTCGAGATTACACTGCTACGAGGTAACACTGTTTACTTTCGTAACGCGAAAATTGAAAAGTTTCGCTGTCACATAAAATGTTTGGACTATGCGTTTTCAAGTAAACATTTCAAATTTCGCCCTTAATTGCCCAAATTAACGATAATGTCTAATATTCGAGAGCAATTTAATCTTTTTTCAATATAACAATTCAGAATCTGATGTCGGATGCCTTGAACTTTGACATTTTTTAATTGGTCTCTGCACAATTTGCCGATTTCTAACAAAATGTGAACAGATAAAATTTTAATTTAATAAAATCAAGTTAAAATTTCGAATTAAATTCCTAAATAATATTTAATACGTATTTTCTAACACATGTAATTGTAAAAGTAAAAGAGTTGTCAAGAATATTATTCTCATCGCTCTTGCGATAATCATAAAAAGCACAAAGTTTATACAGCTACGCATGTAAGTCTTTTCTCTCTGAAGACTTCTTCAAGTAACAATTTCGATCCATTAACTAAATTGACGGAGTCACAAGTCTCGGTGTGATTAACGAGCAGCGTTTCGGGACGGTAAATCGATGGGGATATCGATGGCCCGAGCAGCCGATAGAGATTACTCTGTCGTTCGAAGGAATGCTATTGCTTATTTCGACGTCGCGCAAATGAAAAGCATCGACCGCCGAATCAAAATACGAAAGCCGGAGGGCCAAGGCTGAGGTCACAGCGGGCGCGGCATTCGGGCCAGATGTCGCCCGGCGTTCTTGCACTTTCGGAACTAGTAATTTGATTGCTCTTACAAGGTTCGCTCCGACCTCGTTGCAATTGCTATTTTGCGCTGCACGGGGCTTGAAGGATGCTCCCTCGTTGTGCGCGATAATAGCGTTAACTGTTCAGTCCTCTCGCTACCGGCGCGATCGTTGGCTCAACGTCAGCGCGAATCGCCGGGAACGAAGGTAACATTATGCGCGTGACGCGGAAACTCGAACGCCCGATACTTTTCGTCGGGGTAAATTGAACCAATAATTGATCACTGAACCTATAATGATAGCTGCGCTCGTGTTGCGTAGTCTTCGAATTGGTAAAGCGATTTTTTTCGATAAAAAATAAGTCGAATTTTGTCGCGCGAGGCGCGTTTGGAAAGAAATTATCTGCGAAACCTGCAAGAAATATCATCGCGTTCTTTTCAGCTCAGAATGAGTCAACAACTTATTTGTACGTCATTGAATTTATCTTGACAATAGCTATGGAAATATGCCTGAAAAATGCGATAACAGAAATGAATTCCGTTGATCGCGAAAATATTAATTTAATTAATTCTGCGATTTTCGAAGTCACCTTTTTAAATAAAGTTTTATAATGAAAAATGTCATTTTATCATTTAAACGTGCTTTTTTCCACAAAGGATTGCGCTCCTCTGTTTATTTCACTGTATCGCTGAATTGGCGACTTGAAACGCTAATTCAGAGATATGGTGTGTAATAGTATAATTGCGTCTTTTGAGCGCAATTATTTTTCAATTCCCGTATTCTCATCTCGACACGGAGAGAATTTTCTTTTAACATTTACCCTGAACATCATGTAATCGTGGAACAACGCGGTATTTTCAAGAACTTCATAAAAGTTTGTTGAAATTTTACCATACATTCGTCTAGTAATTATACTTAGTATACATTTTACTAGCAAATTGTATGGTAAAATTTCAAAAAGGTCTCATGAAATTCTTCAAAATACCATACGTGGTCCCCCGATTACACGTTTTTCCAGAATAAATTTTAAGAGAAAATTCTCTCCGTGCATATAATCGTCAACGTCGAAAATTACAGCAATCTTTCAGAACCGACCGGTTATTCGTCATTTCGACAGCTCTGCCATTTTCCCTTTATAGTTTCATATTTTTATATTGCACGCTCGAAAGTTGAAACCTTGATTGAAGTATGAGGCAAATGTAAAATAATATTTTTATTTAACGAACATTTAAATAATATCTGAAAATGTCTTTTTTTAACCTTTTCAGAAACCCAACAACTGACGTACGTGATAATAATGATACCCAGATAACGTTATTTGATTCAAAAGTATAAAAAATCCATATACACGCGTATCAAGTTATCATAATATTTTTTCTTTCGTTCCAATTCGCAAACGCTTTTTCGCAAACACGTTTGCGCGAAATGTAGCTTATTGTAGTCAGTTTCGCGTCAAAGAAATGAACTGTTTTCAAATAAAAAAAAAACCGATGGACAAACGTGCGGAAATTGTTCAATGCGTCTTTTGATCCGTAGCTTAAAGAAAACCTCGCTTAGAGGAGACAATCAGCCGTTCGCTGATGTATTTATGCTCACCTTTCATGCAATTAATGCGCCAAGTTCGTTAGCGAGCTTGTTAAAATCGCCAAGCATCCGCTGACCGGGTGCTGACCGTCGCAATAGGACGATCGATGATATTTGACCCGCCCGACGAGTCAAAATCAACGGTAACTTCGAGCACCGATATCGAACACGTGCACTACACGATTTACATTTCAGTTGCTTCAATATGGAGCGCGCCAGGACTCCTTTCTTTTTTTGAACACTATAGCCCCGGCTCGTCAACCCGGCCTCGACTCCACGATCGATCTTGGAATTCAAATATTCTCACTTGATTCGCTATTTATGTGCGATTCCCACGTGTAACCACTTCCAGCGCGTTAATTAAAAGCGGATTACTCCGGGATTACGCTATAAAATAACCATAAGTTTTTCCCGTTATCGATAAGCGTCGCGCGGACGATTGCGGGAGAGAATTCTCGAGTACAAAGCGTAACGCTTCGTGAAAATCCACGTGAAAAGTGGTCCGTTAAAAGTACAATGAGCCTCGAGTTTTGGCAGTGGTACCAAGTAAACCATAAAGGCCATTCTACAATTGCGTAAACGTAGTTGTAGGGTTGTAGGAGTAGAAGTAGTAGTAAGTGTTGTACATCAAAGTAATATACAATAGAGTGAGATACGTCGTAATTGAAATGAATGATTAGTTAGCTTTTACGTCCTGTATCGTTGTAGTCGTGGAAGATCAAGTTCAGCCATCTTTTACAACAGGCTTTACAATCGGAAATGCTAGTTTAAAACTGTGTTTTACAACACTGTACAACCGCTAACAACCACGTTTACGCAATTGTAGAATAGCCTTTACTAGATACAGTCGTATATTATTAAAGTCGTCTTCACCCTAATGTTCCTCTTTTTGCTTGCAAAACTATACGACTGAGTTATGAAAATTGTGCCGAAGTTATAAGAAACAACTGTCCTAAAATAGCTTGGCGAGAAAACTTTTACAATTGTCACAACTTCTAACCATTTAATCGCTTATAACACGAATGCCGACAGTTTCGTTGTTTTCACTAAGAAAATTCAATCTCGAGTGTTGGTAGGAGAGATCCATGGCCAACAGCGGGGAAATCTAGGCGTTGTGTGCTTGTGTAGAATCTCAGTCGCGTATTCCGCTGTCCGTAATGCAACCATCGCGACAAACTCAGACTATTGTCAATCACGAACCGCTACCGGACCGCTCGCATCGACGCACAATTAGTTAATCCGCCGTTAAGCTTTCAATTAATATCTGCGAGGGAATCTGGAGCTCCCGCGCGAATCTCCGCGGTAATCCAGAGGGGCAAAGACAGGCTGTAGTCTTACCATATCGGCGAAAATCGGGTCAGGCGGCACGTGCCGTGGCGGAAACGTAGCTGTAAATCTACACGCGAGGCGCGGTAAATATTCCATTTAAGCGCGAATAAAAAATTTCGTAAGTCGCTCGCGGCAATACCGAAGACGATAAATGATTTACGGTGTGCAATCGCGACACGCTGCTCGACACCCCCGAGCGAACGCACGAGACGCTTTACGAGTCGTCGGACGTTTCGATCGGCAATGAGTTTCAATTCGCAATGAAAACGGAAAATACCTTTGCAACCCCCCCCCCTCTCTCCCCCCTCTCTCTCTCTCTCTCTCTCTCTCTCTCTCTTTGTATGTATACTGATATTACACGATCTAAAAATGAATTTTCCACTAAACAGATTTCACTTCAAGAGCAATAAATTCATGGTGGATGATGTTTGTTAATTCAACAGAAACCCCACCATCTCATATTAGAAACTGGTCTCAAAATAGAGGACTTTCTTCTAATAACTACTTTATAAAGCACAATTCGAAAAAATGGTTCGGGACTTTTTGACTCAGTTTTTCATGTATACCCTGCATACCCGTCTTTCTCTCTCTCTCTCTCTCTCTCCCTCTTTCTTTCTCGGTCGAGGTAACTTCACTGACTTGTGCCTGACGCTTCCCGACGGAGCGCAGCATCAATCATTAGAATCCGGATCGACTGGCTGACGGATTTCCCTTCGGGCCGAGACGACGCGAGGCGACGAGACGCGACGGGACGCAACGTGACGCGACGCCACCGACAGAGACGTCTCCTACTTTCCTACATGCGCCGCGACGAAGGTCGGCGAATAACTCAAGGACGATTTTCCCCGACGCCCGGCACACAAACTCACGAACAATCTCGGCGGCGGCGGCGGCGGCGGCCGAACTTACGTGGTGAAGAGATTGGATAGGAGCAAGTTTGCCCGCCTGCAACGTAAGTGCACATAATGCAATACGGGCAAGTTGGATCTATGATGAAACAGGATAGGATGACAGCTGAACGAACTTGTACCACGGAAACGAACGGAAATTGCCCTTATTATATTTGTATCATCTGAGTAACGTCGTAACGGAGAATTTACCGTGTACGAGCCATACGATACATTTCTAAGGACATCTATTTATACAATAATGATAAGACTGCACGGAAACGTCGCTGGGAATTACCTTAGGGTTGAGTTCTCTTGCCGTACAGGTATAATTCAAAAAAAGATAGCGATTCATTAAGCTTGTACCGAGCCGGATTGCTGACGCACTGCGGCCTAAGACTTTTTCATTTTCGTCACGTTCAAAATCGCGCTCCCTTTCACACATCCACACCGAGCGTTTTATATACTCAGTTATACCAGTCAAAATTATATCACCTTTAGGTGAACTTTTCCTTAGCATTAACCTTCGTCAAAGTGCATCGAATGTGCTCAAAATTTTACAATAGGCACCTAATAGCAGGCGCATCTTATATTATACACGAAGGGTAATGATACACCATAATTTTCTAATTTTTCATTCACTTTAAAACTAGTTACTCTCTAAAGTTTTGGAGTAAAATATTCGCTCTATTGGGGCAAATATTTACTCTATTAGAGTAAATTTGACAAAATAGACCATGATTTTCTAATTTTTCATTTATGCACTTTAAAACTAGTTACTCTACAGTTTGGGAATAAAAATATTGAGAATCATGGAGTGAAAGATTCCCTCTATTGGAGTAAATACTCACTCTATTGGAGCAAATATTTACTCCAATAGAGGGGATATTTCACCCCATGATTCAATTTTCACTCCCAAACTGTAGAGAGTTCCTCGACGATTACACAACCTAACAATGAATTTTCTACTAAACAGATTTCGCTCCCAGGGCAACAAATTTATAGTGGAATCAACAGATAAGGCCTCTTAATTTAACAAAAATCCCGCTATTTCATATTAGGTGACTGTCTCGTAATAAGGGACTTCCCTCTACATACTCCGACCATATATTTCCCTACAAAAGTTTTGTTCCAAACAGCTTTCTACATTAGAGCTACGGCTTGTTAATTGTATGTGATCCAGGCCTTTTTGCAATTATGCGACGTAGTCCTCGTAAATCGGATAATACGTTTCGGGAAAAAGGGCAAGAAAATACCTTTTTCCTCTACAGCTCTGGCCCGAAACTGCCAAACATACCAAAGGAGGCTTTTACGCTTGACTAATGGTGCAATTGTGGCGCATAATAACGATGCAATCTGCTCCATAACAGCGTTTGGACCCCAAACTTTTATACTCGACAGCCTCGAGCTAAAAATGTCGTCGTATAAATATGTAATGTCTCTTACACCGTTCGGTATCGAAACAGCACGACGGGGTGGAAAACGCGGGAAACTTTTCCTACTCTCCCCCCCCCCCTCCCAATGGGTCAATGTATAAGCAGAAAGTATGTACAATATCCAAAAGCATTATTCACTGCCGCGAAATGCCAGACTCGCTCTGAAAGATACGAAATGAATAGTCATCCGTAGCGAGAACTTTGGATCACGCGAGATGGAAATAAAATGATACGGAAAAATGCTGGAAATCCGTCTTTCAGTTATGTAAAGCACTGCGGGATAATGCACATAAGAGGAGGGGTTTCCTTATCCTCTTAGAAGGTATTCGGAAAGAAAAAGTATACGCGCATTCAAAAAGGAGGAAAAGATAAACTTTATATGAAGACAATATCTGAGAGACGCGGCATCTCTCCTGTCGTCGTACACGAGCGTCGACGGTAATATAAGTAATGGATATATCTAGCCCGAGTTTATCAAACGGTTGAGAAATGTAATTTAATATTCTCAAAAAGGAGCTTATAATATCGGTTGTTATGAGCTACGGAGCTTGAGATATTTATACAAAATATGTAAAAACGTCGCGTCGAATCTGTTTACAGAAAAATGTGATCAAACTTGCAGAAGCGTATACGCGGAAACCTCGATGAAAAGGCATTTCGTGCGAGAGCTGCGAGACGATAACGTTCTTAGTGCGAGAAATTCCAATTTGCATAAAGAGTTTCGCCACAGCGGGACAGAAAAGATAAATCGTATCTCTCAAACGTGGGGCAACACGCTTGAAATCAAAATTTCAAAAGACCTTGGAGAATTGCGTGCCAGCATCCATCTATCGGCGAGAATAAAAAATGTAACAGGCTAGTACGTATTTAATAGACACGTCAGATAGGCAGGGCGGGTAATTTTGTTATCTCGTAAATTTACTTTTCCCGGACGAATTGTCTTCGCGCGATGTAGCCTCGACGAAGACGATCCCCTTTGCGACAAAAAAAAGGAGAGAAAGAGAGAAAGAAAGAGATAAAAAGGAGGTTCAATCAACGCGCAACGATGATCGCCCCACGTTCGCACGATCATGAACTTGACGTGGAAACTAGCGCATTGCCTAGAGGTAATGTGGCACAAAGGCAACGAATCCTCCTCCGTCATCGCGCGCATTCCTTTATGGCACGTAACACCATTATAAACTGGCGAGCCCTCGATTCCTCCGATATGGCATCGATCGGCGTGAGGCGAAAAGCGGAGTTTTCGAATTAATTATACTTGCCCGCTGATAACGACATTCTGACGGGAAGAGGAAGGAAAGCCGCGCGGGCGAAACATCCCTTTATCCCGCTCTCCGTACGCTTTTACGAGCAATCGATCACGAGGAGCGGGTCACGAGGATATTTATGTCTTTACCTTCTCTTGTTCTATCTCTCTGCCTGTTTCTCTTCCATCCCCCCCCCCTGCCTCCCCCCTGTCTCACCCTGTCTCTCTCTCTCTCTCTCTCGCTCTCGCTCTCGCTTCCTTCCCTCCAATTTGCTACCCCGCTTCAACCTAGCAGCACTAATGGAAATTTTGTACGAATAAAAGATGGAGTTTGTCAAATATTGAAACACAAATATACGCAAATGATAAGTACATACACCGTAAGCGATACAGATGTAAAAGTAAGCCGAGCGACAACTTAAAAACGATTCTCTTTAAACGCGGATAATACGAAGCTCCTAATAAAAAGCAAGCGCTCCCCTTCCGCTTTCTGTTTTTCTTTTTTTTTTCCGTGCGAATTGTAATTTCACATGCAATTTCGTAGCAGCTCTGCGATGTTTCGTTAAACGATAATGTAGACCACTATGCCCGACAGTTTTTTCCTCGCGTTTAATTTGATTAAGGACTTAATTTTGTGAAAAACAAAACGGTTACGTCGTAAAAAGATAATCATGTGTAGGATCAGCCCGCCTACGCGAAATAATTATACGCAAAAAGCAAAAACCTTGTCACGTACCGCCTGCAATTTTATTATCCATTTCGTTGTATTATTTACATCAGAACTCGTGTCTCGACTGACTGTTTGGCCGGTTTATGCCGCGTAGCTTCTAATATCCACGAGAACAGAGAGGATTTTAAATGAGTTAATTTATTATTAAATATTAATTACAGTTAATTACAATGCGGGTCGTTTCATTACTGATCCAGCTATTGTTATTAAAACAACAGGCCTCGTATATGATACGTCGCATTGTTGTCGATGTTGCAAATTTCACGCGTTTGTACTCGCAGGTAATATCGATTCGATACTCGGCGGGAAACGACGTGGCGCATTAGCGACAATATTTTCGACTAGACATACAATGCTGCCGGGCGATTGATATA
>NW_011967139.1:220072-229075 GCF_000949405.1 Vollenhovia emeryi
CCGAGTGCGCACCAGTGCAAGCAATCGAATTCGCTATTAGTTTCAATGACACCATGCTGTTCTCCGATTTAGTCCCAACAGTGGAACGCTGTCGGTCTATACGCAAAAGCCACATAATTTGTACATTACACAAGTGTTTTCACGAACTGACAGGAGCAAAAGGAGCAAAATGTGCAGAATTACTTCAGCATCCCCTTAGGGGCACTATTTTTTTTATGCATTTCTTTTATGAATACGAGGCATCGAAATAATACGATTGGTTAAGGGGGACGGGATCATTTTCTGTATTCAACTGTATAATCAAATTGCGATGCGAGATAAAAAGGTAGAAAATAGCGTCTGCTTTCTCATTTCCGTACTCCCGAGTTTCTCAAGAGTGATTTTCGCACTTTCGGCTGACAGCGAGCGTCGCAGAGGCGTCGCATTTTAAGAAAGACGTCTACGGCGTAATACAAGTGAGATTTCTTGTACCACGCGGAACAAGTGACGCTACAAAGAGACGAAATTGTCCGAGAGATACGGCGGAAAGGCATCAAAACTTTCCGCAGGCACTCCCTCTTGAACATCGAGTAAGAATTGGTCGATATTTGAAAGTGTGCACGCGCATTTGAGCAGAAAAATATGACGGGAATGGCGGAGATGCGAAGGGACGAATTGGGCGGATCTCGACGCGTCCCGGGTTCAGCGCAAAAGAAAAGAACCCGCCGAGGGTCGAAAGAACCGGCCGTATTCGGTCAGTTAACTCCTTTCGAGGCACTCGGGCCATGGACGCGAGCGTGTCCACGCTCGGCCGCCGGGATCGATACTTTTTAACTCGCGATACAATCTTCCCGCATTCTACCTGTCCGTTTAATTATTCCGCTATTAGATACCGTCACGACAGTCACGGCGGATCACGTAAAACGCGAGCCCGGGCTTTAAGCACGGAAAATCCAGGAGAGGAAGAAACGTGCCACGCGACGGCGCTATTATCTCGCGGTGACACAAAGCCGCCCTTTTTCGCGGCGGGCCGAGCTACATAATTATTCTTAATTACGTCAGCGCGGAGCGCGACGTGCGTGTGTCCGAAATTGCCCTTTCAAGCCCTTCAAAGGGCCTTTAGATCGCTCGACTGCTCGCGTTGCACCTTTCGCTCTGGAATTACGCGGCTGGAATGCAATCTAAAAAAAAACCTAGAGCTATGAGGACAGCATTAAATGCAGTATTAACACCCGCCCGTGGGGAACAAATTTTGCAATTAGCAGTTTTGCCTTTTGTATTCATCCGGATAGACGCTTTCGTGCGCGCGATCGCGCGGGCGCAGCGGCGCCAAGCTCGAGGGGGCGGGGAGGGAGGGATTCCGCGTGCGAGGATAAATCAAAGTGCAGGGAATGTTTTTCCCCATATCTTTCCCTTTATGAACGCCACGACCTCCGTGACTCCCCATAACTCACTCCAACTTAACTCATTCCGAGTAATTAACTTCTATAACTTATTTACAGCGTGCCCCGTCCGTAAATCCAGCGGATAATGTATGGCGGGTAACGACCTCTCCAATTTCGCAAGTTTCGGCGGGCCGTGTCTTGCGTGGTGTTATATTTCCTCCTGTGCACGCTCGGCGAACTTGAGCGGAAGTAAAGGCGAGGCGGGTTCCATTCAGCGGTAACTTTCCTTATATCGCCCCTCAATTAATCCGCAACTACAGGCTAGGTAGTTCACTTATGGACAATAACTTTACTGAATGCTCGCGTACCGATTACTGAAATCGAAAGGGGACTCTCGCGAGAACTTCCCGTTAAGTTTCTTATATAACGCTAAATGTGACGACGGTATTTATACTTTTATGCGTTACGACGAAGTGTTATTGCACCACTGTTTCAATAACGTCTCCATAAAATTGCACTGAGAAAGTTTTATTAAAGCTGCAACGCTTGCTTAATTATTCGTGTGAATTAGCCGAGAGAAAGGATGAAATAATATTCTCGCATCTTAGTGCTCGTATAGCTGGCCCCTCCCCCCCCCCTTTACTTTGCATTGCGTTAAATGAATTTCGAAATTATGACAACGTTGCGCAGACTCTCGAGCGCGCGCAACCACCGCCCACAGAGGACACGTTCCAGAAATGGACCGCGCGGTGGCCGCGCTCACGTTTTCTCATTTACACAGCCGCATTTTTTATCGCTAAGGGGAGGGAAAAAGCATCCGTAAAAACGTCCAATGTAAACGGGAGACGAAAAATCAATAGCTGCACGTCCGTCGGATAAATTTTTAGCATGGGAATTCCGGGGGCCGGTAGACCGCGCTCGGCAACTTTTTTCATTTTCGTCAACACCCACGTGCCGGCGACCCGGAGCCGACAGAATAGCCCGGTACCGTTTCGACCCCGGTCGCCATCAAGTATTCAACGCGACCGTACTCGAAGGCGACTCGAGCCCACCCCGCAGGCCGGGGATTTCTAAAGCAGTACGGAAGTACGTGTTTCGTGTCGTCCGCCGCGATCGATCGATCAAACCTTGAAAGACGAAGCCAGGAGGAAGGATGCGAGCCGTGGGAGAGTAGGCGGAACGGATCCGGAGTGTGTCAAAACGTCGTTGTAATATCATTTTGGCCCGATGAATTTAGATGGGGCGCAATTGAGCATGAAAGTGATTGACACGGACCCGGTCTAAATTATTTAAAGGGCGCCCCTTTTTCTCTATCCTTGGAGTAACTCTGACAGCCGGTAAATGCATATCGAGTGGTCGCTCTTCAAAGAATTATTTTTACCGCGCGGCGCGAGCGCGATAGCATCGTTAATTTCGCCTTCTGTGGAATTTGTCTGATAAAAGTCGGCCCGTAGCCGGTATACTTTGTGGATAAGCCTCGTCGCCCGTCCGTCCGGTAAGATATTGCCATTTCCCGGCCGGGAATGCTTTTGAGAAAGAAAGGGGTAAGTTTGATCGATAAGTGCATCAATACGGACGTAATTATTGAACGGCGCAGAGCTGTGGTCAATTAGCGATTGCTTCGCAGACTATAGTTTCCTTCAGCGGTGCTGAACGACGACCGTTAATTGAATCAGGCTAATTATTAATATTAAATATACCGTTCGAAGAAAAAAGTTAAGCGTGACGTGACGTTACAAGGCGGACGCCGCTACGTCAAATAAACGGGGGGTTTAATCAATCCGCTGACAGCAGAAATAATCAGGTTATACCATAGTTGACTGTATAGTCCTCTCTTACACGCTTTCTACCGCCGCGAGAACGATAAAAGTTACAAACGAGAGTTCGTAACAATTCGCGACAAAAGGAAAAACTTGGCCGTTATATAAGGCAGACTCGGGGCTCCCATTGTCGAAATGGGCATAAATGGATAGAGATCGATCAAACTTCCGATTAAACTCCGCTGCAAAGTTCTTTGCAGTCTTGATTAATCGAATACACCGTCCCCGGTTGGAGCGTGTCGTAGATACGCGTGCTTGAAACGTGCCGGCACTTTGCGCCAGCCTGAAAAGGGCCCGAATTGATATTCCCGGGTGAATGACGCCCGCATGACCGTCGCGGAGAGACGTATAGTAATTAACGAGCCGTGTCCATTCGATTTTGTTTATTTGTCGCAGAGCATCGGGCCGTGCGCGCCCGTTGCAATTCTCAACGCGGCAACACACCCGGGTGCCTCCAACGAGGTCAGGATCGCCGACAAATAGACCGAGAGCGCACGGCCGAGCGTTGCGGACTTTGATGTCACGCACAGCCTGAAGTTCAAACAACTGACGAGCACGGTTTACGTGTAATTAATCCATTAAAGCCCACCGTATGACGTATCATTCGCACTGCCGCCATTCACCTAAACCGACCGGCCGATGAAAGCGCGAATGCCTCCGAGCCGACAATTAGGCCTCAATATCCCGGACATTAGAGATTTAATTAGACCCCGCCCTCCTTTTCTCCCTCACCGGCCTCCGCTGTTTTCACCGTTGGGATTTTATGGAAACCCATTTCCGCGCCGCCGTCTCTGCTATCACCTTATGAATTTGATAACAGCCTCGCCTCCGACTTTCCATCGATCTCGTCGCTTGATATAATCCGCAATATTGAACGTTGCCACGTAAAAGCCAAAAAGCGTTGAGAGGGATCCCTCAGCCATCTTTTTTACCGACGCAGTCAAATATAGTTTTTGCGCTTGTAATTCTTTTTATTGGATTTTATGCACAGAATAATACCAGGATAAGTTGCGGACCGCGTAGCAGAGCGTTTTCATACTTAAAACACTCGGTTCAGAAGTCTAATAAAAGAGATATTGGTATTTATAAAATTGGAGTGAAATCTGTCTAGTGGGGAAATTGATTGTTAGACCGCGTGATCGTTGCGAAAAGAGATTTGCGATTGAATTTGGACGTTGAAACCCTACTGTCTCATATTAGAGGACTTTCCCTCTATGTCTACCTTTGCCTAAATTGAAGGGAAAACAAAGAACTGCGTACGATTCAATTAAGGAGAGAACGCCGCACAGAATTAACGACTATTTAGGAGACTTTCCTCTACTTATTTTTTATCATTTTCGCACAAATGTTTCGTGGTTCCAATAATTTCTTCCTCCCTTCTATTGCCGTTTCGAAATGACGGCTGCGATAAGCTGCATTTAAAGAATTAAAGCAATACGATACGTAGCTCTCGTTGAGCTCCGTTGGAATTGTGAATTATTCGGCCAGCACGCTCTTATTAGCTTCATCGATTGCAATGTTACACACGCTACCGGCCGATTAGGATACAATGGACTGTTGGCAATGGCGAACTGCCATTACTCGTAGAGAAAGGGAGAATTATGATATTTTTATTATACCGCAAACTCATATTACGGCGCGCTCTCATCCGCTATAACTTCGCCATTTCGATTTTACGCTCGTTTCACTCTCAAATATTCATAATTTTATATTCACGGCTTTATAAATCTATTTTTAATAAGAGCAACACAATTTAAAATTTTAAACGCTTTCCCTTTATCTCCCTGGATCTCAAAATCAAATAAGCACGTTATATATCCCCGTCTTTCTGTAAACTGAACAAAGTGTCGCTGTCATTGTCATGAACGCTCATTCAGCTACGACACTTATGATTAGCTTAACATATCTTTTCTTATCTTCTGAAGGACATGACCCTGGCGTGTGGCTCCATAAAAGAAACAATTGCGACATAAAAAAAAGTGCAATTAAACCGCAGAAGAAAATCGGTATTGGCAATCGTGACGAGTTAATTTCAAGATCGCGCAATAAAGACACGAGAAGAGCGCAAACGTGATATTCTTCAGAAAACCTCGGTAGAAATTTTATTTTTTATTTTTTTTACCGACGACAGTTCCGGGCCGACCTCCTTTCTAATTTATCGACCCCCGACGGCCAAACGCCCGTTCACACATTCGAACGGGCCACGTCTCGTCCGATAGATCCCCGCCGCAATTGCGGCAATTGCGACGGTTGCAGCTCGACTCACCCGCGGCAATTAAAAGCGCGACACGGGAGACGCCCGTAATCAAGACAATCCGATTGCGATAACGACGTCACAATACCTTCGTTATAACAATAACGAAGAAGAGGCACGAAGGGGAAGCTCGAATTTGAGGATCTTCGAGATTTTGTACTCGTCGTGAAGAGCTGAACGAACAGAAAAGATCTCAAATAAGTACAATATTGATTTTCTCTCGGATAGACGAATATCTATTGTAGTTTAAATTGACAAATTTTTGAAAATACAGGTAGAGGAAATTCCTCTATTATGAGATAGGATTCTAATGTGAGATAGTGGGTTTTCAACGTCCAAATTCAATCACAAATCTTTTTTCGCAACGCTCGCACGATCTAACAATCAATTTTCCACTCCAAGGGTAATAATTTCATTAATTAATGTAACAGAAGCTCCGCTGTCTCGTATTCGGGGCCTATCTCAAAATAGGGGACTTTCCTCTATATGGAATAACACCGGAGACCAAATCTTGCAAACGTTTGTATCAATTAATTATTCATTATTATATAATATTATGTAGTTATATGTGTTATAACATAATAATATATATATGATACTGATAGATGTCGTATAATTGTATTATGTAATAATAATATGTGGTATAAATACATATATTATACGTCTATTAGATGAAATAGAAAAGACAAAAAGATGAAACATTGCAGTTATTTGGCGAACATAGAACGAAGTATATTCTGTATGTCAAGTTACATAGTTTCTCGTTTAAATTACAGAATTGAGATCGCTGTTACTGTTCTATGTAACTACGTCTCCGGGTCAACTCTCCACGTCAGTACATAGAACGAGAAATATTTTCCCGTCCTCGAATATTCTCATGAATATTGTAATATTATATAACCGTTGATTTGTGCCCACACAGTCTATCCATAATCAAAATTCAATAGACGACTTTTAAATTGCAATTCCGTTTTATTCAAATCATTACGTTTTTTATTAGCAAATTTTCGTCTCGCGAATATAAATCGTAAATTTCGAATAACTTCGGCTAAATGTCTCAGCAACAATATCCTCCACTTTGTAACGTTGCTAGTTAAAGTACGGCTTAAAATTAACGAAAGTCTGAGTTTCTGTTTAACTGCAATCTTAAAATTTAATTTATCGTAGCTCTTTAATTTTTCAATGTTACACAAGCTCTTTCATAGACTTGTAGTATTGTAGAAATTCCTCCGGGAAGAACGATGTGCATTTGTGTATAAAAAAAAATCGATTTCAATCTCCTGGAATAATACACCTCCATCCAATCGATTTCTTTTACTTTTTTTGCGTTCATCTTCAAAGTACGTCATAAAATGTATATAGAAATCAGTAAAATATTTTCTTTAAAATAAATATTTTACGAATGAGAAACCAAATGAAACATTTAAATTTAATTGCCGCGTGACAAGAAATAAAGATAATCCTTATTTAATTAACTGAGTAAAATAACCTTATTTGTCAGTTAATTTGAAGTTAATTTTTTTCTGCTTTTTTTTTTAGTTTAAGGGAACTTGAAGAAGCACGGAGTCTTAATTGCCGAGATGTCTGACTTTAAACTTTGGAAAACTGCAACAACTAACGTTCAGTAATGAAAAGTCGACTTCAAACTTCGGAGACATGATCGTACTATTAAGTCTCACATTTTACCGCTACGGTCCACGTAATAAAAGAAAATATTTTGCAAATTCGCAGATATATGTAAAAAGACGCGTCGATACAGCCAATGGTGCCTGCGGCTCCAGTTTCGTTTACTACAGTATCCAGATATGTGTACCAGATATCGTATCGATATATCAACTACAAAACCTCACAGTAGGCCTCTGACAAGCAACGACCAATGTAAAAGAAATATAGAGATTTCTGTGGGGAAAAGACGGTGCGATAAACACCGAATGGAAATGTCAGTGAGTGTAGCCAAAGCCGACGCTGCGGTCTTATCCGAGCGACAGACGGATACAAACCGAAAGCCCGAGAAAATGAAAATACAAGCGCGAACTTTGCTCGGCGGAATATAAAATTTGGTGGGCGTTAGGGCACGTTGAATTATCTCGATTGTCTCCCCGAGCGTGATATAACACATCGCCCGACCCGTGCAAATCAATTATGCCGAAAAAGCACTTAACAAATTGAAGCAGCGCAAACTCGCGGACCGAAATCACTATCCGGGGAAGTTTAAAAGTGACATTCGTTATCAACCGCGTCTCATTATTTTAGGCAATCAGTATAGTAACCCAACACCGCGTTCATATTTCCACGATCTCGTCTAACTTCCAAGTTGGACGAGAGGTAACGTAGCGTTCCGGTTTAGTTTCGAAGAATTATGGCGCAACAAACAACTAACGTATTACAACTGATTACCATTCCATAAAGATATCATACCGTAAATCGAAACGGTAATGCGAAAAGTTGCAGTTTCATATCATCTGAGGTAACGTATCTCTTATTTTCCAGAAAATTCCGCTACACATTGTTTGTTTCGGACCGGCATTTGAAATTCGTTTCGTAACGAGCGCAAAATTTCTCTCTTCGCATAAAATTATTATACCAATCCACTCTCGTTGAGCAAGAATAATATTTCTTTTAAAGGAAGTAATTTTGCCCGTGACAGTGCCGTTGCAGTTGATGCAAAAAGGTCACGCAAAAAAATATTTCAACAATGGTTGAAACTACACTTGACGCAGACCCGGCAGCGGATTTAACAGAAATTTGCGCGGCGTGGCCGTGAACTATATTCCCTGCGGAATTTATCTTCGGTGATACATCACCGACGCACATGCGACGACATGAAAGAGACGCATCGCTCTGTGTTTGGAATACAAATAACGGCAATGTTATTTATAATTACGCAACGTAGCCAATCTCATTTTGGTACATTATGTGCACGCGCGCGCGCGCGATCAATTTTCCACGTGCGACAACACGAACGGAAGATCATACCCCTTCAACGGCGGCGCGATATGTCGGTCACGCGGATGTGGAAATCGATTCTTAAAATGCCCTTTCATTTCCCGGGGGAGGGCATATTTTACGGCGTAACTGAGCGAAACACACCGTGACGGTCTGCATTTTATAACTAGATTTCGGCTAAAATTGTTGCAAGACCCGCTTATTTCACGCGGCTTGCATTCCGCACGAAAAATCCACGGGCGTGCATTATAACCGTACGTTACACATGCACAATTGCCAAAAGACGTGGCAGTAACGGAACTGTATTTTCCGCACGGCGAAGTCGTCGTGTCGTATCGAAAAAAAAAACCTTATTTAGGGCCGATTATTCCAATCTCTTGGTAAATTAACTAATAGTTAAATCACATGTAAGCTTCGTTTTTCCTCTAAATTAAAAAAAGATAGGCATATGATTTAACTACTGGTTAGCTTACCAAGAGATTGGAGAAACCGGTCCCTGGTCCTTTATTCGCGTGGCGGAAATTTGTTCAGAAAATTTCGCCAATACGATAATTGCTCAATTTCACTGCAAAATGACTGCAGGAGAAAAATGTATTACCTTAAGGGGATGCTGGAGTGA
>NW_011967139.1:232266-240813 GCF_000949405.1 Vollenhovia emeryi
GTCCCCTTAAGTGCTTCGCTCGTACAACGGACATGGTGTGTCGTCATTTCGGGCGTTCTTATATCGGGTTTCTCGCGTCAACAAGTAGAACGAGCTAATATTGATCGGGCGACGACGATACACCCTGTATTTAAGACATTAATTTTTCAGGCCAGTCAATCAAAGCCACTGCCTGCCTAAAAAAGACTTGCGTACCCCGTACATTCGATACGCGAAGGTGTTGGCTAATCACGCTGACGCCGATCGATAAAATTCAACCGTGTGTACCCCGGACAAGCAAACTCGCGTCGCTTTTGCATATCGTATCAAGATGCCTCGAATCTCCGCCGCGCGATTTTTTACCTCGATGCACATTTGCGCGAATGCAAATACGCACACCGTCCGCGTACACATATTTCGCTGCAACGTCAGAGAAGCGTCGCGGTTAGTCGAAATACCCCAAACGAGATTTTTTTTTTCAGAGATTACCCTCCGCAACGCACGTCAAATATATGTACATACATGCATAATAAATATATATGTGGCATATTTTTTATATGACCCTTTAAAATCACGTATATACCTGACTCTGGGAAAAAAGAGACAGTTGGCGACCCATTTTGGGGCCCACAATTAGTAATCGAATTATTTGGATTGTAACACTCTAATCTTCTACGAATTTTACCCCGCGTAACTAAAAATCGCACTTAGCTATTCCATCTGTATCCAAGATTTTTAAGTAATACTAATCAATTCTCTCGATTAGTCCCGTCGACATTCAGTAACGCAAAGATAATTTTCACTTAAGAGGCACTAATCGAAATGTTAAGTTGCTTAGCTACAAAAAAAAACGGTCAAAATTTTTCCCAGAGTAGAGTCGCGAACAATCCAAGTAATTCGATTACTGATTGTGGGCCCCAAAATGGGTTGCCAACCTGTCTTTCCCCCCCCCCCCTCAGAGTATCTATAAAATGAAACGTGCGACGCGTGGAAATGCAAAATATTCTGCTTCTAATACGCGAACCGCTGTGCGCGCTAAAATTAACGAGGACACTCTTCGCGTTAATTCCTTAAGGTGATCGCGGAGCGAGGAATCGCATCGCCGATGCCGCGCGAGTAAAGGAGCCGTTTAATTTCATCCACGTTACACACTCGACGAGCCGGAGGGAAACGGTCGCCCTATCCGACCGGAGGCGAATCGGCGTGTTCGTTCTCGCTGAATATTTCAAGCAGACCGCTTGAAGAAGCGCCATTGTAACACGGGTAATACCGAATTAACTCGTAGCCCTTGCATAATACATTCAACACCGGCTCCCCCGCGAGCTTTAAGGGATGGAAGCGCCGACGGAAATAAAACGCGATGGGGCCAAAATTCGAGCGTTTATTCATAGGTGACCCGTTCTACTCGCCGGGACTCGCCAATACCGAGTCGTAACCTTGACCGTTTCCCCTAATACAATCATCTGCGCCTGATTGATGGGTCCGGAGTAATCGGAGGTCTCCCCGCGCGAATCTTTCCCCCCTTCGTAACGAAGGGTCCCTCCCGACGAGACGTCGTGCGCAATCGTTAAGATAAACAAAACCTATAGCCTGTCGCCCCATCACGAGATTTGCCAGGACGGCGCGGCGCGACGGTATTTCCATCCCAGCTCGCCATCCCCAAGATATATGCTCGCGTTTCGCGGCATATTGATCAGCTCTTCCACAAACTCTCGCCTGTCCCGCCGGAAAAAAAAACATTGTTCAATAATGTAGCCATCGAGTAGCGCGGTCACGTTGTAAATAATGCCCGTCCGCCTACACGGTTCGGCTTGGAAATCCCTTACGACGCGGCATTCTAAGCCGGGAAAATTATTCATTCCCATTGCCGCGAGCGAGCATGGCACTAACGAGTCCTAAAATACAGGAAAGGTTATAAAAACTTGTATCGCTTCTTTTTTATTCCACCATAAAAATAGGATCCACGTACGTGGCGTAGAATTTAACTGCTCGCTCTACCGATAAATACATATTTAGATTACGCACAAACACGTCCGCCCGTGGAAACGGATATCCCGTTTTTCTATTTTTATGTCTGCGCCCCAACAATATCGACGAAGGGTTGAGCTATCGGAAGGGTCGCGAGGCCGAAGAAATTCCAGCACCTGTACAGCCCCGTTAAAATTAGCGCTACAGTCGACGACAGATCGTACGCACACCCGAGCGTTCTTTTCACCGGTCGCGCTTCAGAGGATCCCCTCAGCCATCTTTTTTACCGACACAGTCAAATATAGTTTTTGCGCTTGTAATTCTTTCTGCTGGCGCTTTTGTGCACAAAATTGTACCGGGATCAGTCGCGGACCGCACAGCAGAACACTTTCATACTTAAAACACACGGTTCAGGAGTTAAATTTGAAATTGGCTTTAGAAAATTGCACAGTTCTTCCGCGCGACAAAAGATGGCCGAGGGATTCTCTTGACAATCGGGGTAACTTGACGTCGCGGACTGCTCTACTCGCTGGAAACTGTGTTCGCACACGGCCCACATCCGCCGTGGCGACTCTGACCCCGCGGTATGTACACTTATGTCACCCACTTTCCCCGTGGCACAAGGTCCCTCGTTATACGCCACGTCGATTACAACATTTATAGCCGTTCGATTACATTGTTCCAGCCGGCCAACTAGCCGGCCGATGTTCCTCCCTGTATAACGTCGGGCAGAATACGCGCGTGCTTTGACATGAAACCAGCTCTATCTAATTAAGCTGCCCTTCCGTATGTATTTATGGAAATTAGCCGAGCTGCATTGGCGGCGGAGTAATACTGGTAATAACAACGTGCTGTACGAATATGTAACAGGTCATGCGTTTTAATCGTAACGCATAATAACGCGGAATAATCACGAAACGAGGAGAGAAAAATTCGTCCCACTATCCTCCGCGGTAATATAGCAGAGGGTATCGCGACGCGAGATCGCGCGGTGACAGCGTCACCGGGGTTCGACGCGGAATTTGACAGCTATCTTTCGATCGAATCGGCCCCGCTCGTAAATTACAGCCGGCGCTGGGGTACACGCTTTACCGGCGTCGCGTCGACGGTGACTTCGACGGTGACGTACCACCGATCGAGAGGTAAATGGAACAAACAAATTACCGCCTCGCGATAACGCGGACGTGTACGCGGGGCGGAACGTGGCCCGGAAGGACTTCCGTCAAAACTCGTTAATTCGAATACGAACCCCGGAGTGGAGAGGGCTGAGAAATTGCGTTACCCCACAGGGGTAATTTCAATCTCCCCCGTTGCTTATTGAAAGGCGGCCTCGGGACAGGACGTTACTTCTCGCAGCGGGTGATGAATCGCGTTAACGCCATCAGGATACCTAGTCTATGTAGCAGGCGAGGGTTCTTCGAAATCGAACGCCATCGTCCGGGTCGGGGACTGGCGTTACGGCACTGCATTAAGGCTCTCTTATCGACGCCTCGTTATCGCGACCGTCCGCGATAAATTATAAAGCCCGCGGCGAGGGCGCGGGGGGGGAGGGAGACATTAACGTGTCGTCGGGACACGGGAGCGTGATAAATAATTCAACGAAGCAAATAAACTTAGCGCGCGCCTCGTCCCGAGGAAGGGAATTTACTGCGAATCCTGGCATGCGATGCATTCCGGTATTTGCGTATTTGGTATCTATCGGCCGCGACCGAGAGAGAGAGAGAGAGGGGGGGGGGTGTATCGATTCCCATTCGACGTCTTATAACTCGGATACCACTCGCTATCGTTGGGATTAGAGGATCGATAACGAACAGTTAGCTGCGATCAATCGCCTACGTACAATGACCCGAGGTAATCGTGCGCGAAAATGTGAGAGCTGATAAACTGGAGCAGGTTATGTCCAATTTATTTGCCTTAATTTCGTCCTCTAAAACCTCCGGGCGGACTATTCAAGCGAGACAAAAGGAGCGTGAAAGCTCCGGAGCCGGAATATTTTGCCCTCAGTTTAGCCTCGTAATAATTTTTGAATTGAGAGCAACGAGGTCAAACTAAGGTCTTTGTATCGGAGAAAATACGAGTATATTGAATTTTTGACCTCAGGTAGGCCCGAGAAGAATCGCTATTTTCCTTTTAGCAGTAAAGAAGCCAATGCGAGTGTAATCAACAGAGGTTCGGTAGATCCTCTTCGGCCTGAGAGGTTTCAAAGAGGGCAAGACATTTTATTACATTCTCTTTGAGGGTTAGAATGAGGTTACACATAATTTTTTACTCATCTGGACCTAAAATTGGAGTTTTAAACCGACTCCAAGGTCCAAATGAAGGCAGTATGGAATAATTGAGGCCCATTCCGGGACCAAACACTCGATTCGGGAGCTAGCTCGAAGGGAATACGTTAGAAGCTTAAGATTCCACAAGATAAATCCAGCAAATTTGAATCATTCCAGTTCTTCACGCGATTCTGCAAAAGCATTGAATACAATTTGAAGAAACGATAGAAGCGTAATTCATAACAAAGCTCGTTTCTCGTACGAATGGCTCGACGCAACAAGACAATATATCCAAAATGGCGTGGCAAAGGAAATTCATAATATATGAGAGACTGAAAGAAAAATTGCTTTGCAGTTAACGTACTATCTCGTTTATTAAATATTCCATTAGTAGAATGACTTCTGCCGGTACGAAAGCTCGGTAAACTTGGTAGTTTCGCTGAAATCGATTTCGAATTACGCGGCGGACAAATCGCTTTCGCCGATACCTATCCTGCCGGAGCTGCCCGGATAATTTGTACAGCAATCGTAAAATCAGCGATTTCCCGATGTAAAAATATATCATCGCGATTTTTCAGCTCAGACTCTCGATACGGCACCCGAAGCGGGTGCTAAAGCTCGAGATCAGCCGCGCGCAATCAAATTGGCGGTGAGATGCGATTTTCGATCTCGCGCGAGTCGGCAAATGCACGGCAGATCCGCGAGAGGTGTTTCACCGATGTTGAAGTTGAGATTTCGCGCATACGTGGCATCCGCCGTGTTACAACTCGTGTAACGAGGCGCGGACGTGCTCGCCCGATTCAGAACTGATGTCGGGACAGAGAGAGGAGGGGGGGGGGAGAGAGAGAGAGACGGGGAGAGACGGGGAGAGATGAACCGTGAAAATAGGTGGCTTTATGTATACGTGTAATAACGAGGGCCTTTATACAGAACTGAATATTTTAGAAATATTCAAGCCATGCCTCGCACGCCAAATTCCGTTATAACACGCATGCGTGTGTATGACCGCTGTTCCATGAAATGAAAATAATACGCGTGCGAAGCTGTGCCAAATGTATCGGAAAAATGTTTTGTAATTTTAGAGACGATTCAGCGTAACAAAATCATCTCTGCGGGCCGATGCACGCGTAAATATTAGCACGCATATACATAAACACTTGCTTTACCGACCTCATCATTATATGCAATTATACTTAAGCCCGGTTGTTCCAATCTCTTGGTAAGTTAACTAATAGTTAAATCATATATAGGTCTTTGTTTTTCCTTCAAAGTAGGCAGAGATAGATATAAAATTTAACTACTGGTTATCTTACCAAGACGTTGAAAAATCGATCCTTAATTCATTATTATTCTCTAGACTATAAGACGTCAGAGACTACGGAATCCAAAGAATTTACGCAGACATCTATATCGATATTAGTCCTTAATTCTGTGCGACATTCTCCCCTCCATTAAAGACCATTGTGCTCGGAGATGCCTGAAATTGGTGGTGCCTGCACCAAAGTGGAGTTATGCTTGCGGTTTTCAGTTATAGAGTCATACATATGGTATATATACCAGGTTAAATCGAGGGCCTCAGAACTGCTTTTGCGGGCAAGAAATCAAACGTCTAGGCCGTTAAGAGGAAATAAAGCTAGATCGGAATCTTTCCCTTGTGCTTTCTCACATAACATATTAAGCGTAACGCAAAACCGGCCGCAAAATGAAACAAACGTCTACCCTTATGCAACGCACACAGACGCCGAGATCAAACGGCGAAATATGTTGTTCGGACGCAAAAAAAATACGGCTGCTGTGAAACTAATAAGTTCGATTCGCATTTAGCAGATACCTTTTTCAGGGAATTATTTCACTCGAAATCGATCAGAAACAAATCTATCAAGGTAAATCCGTTTCTCCGTGAACACACGTACAGGCAAAGGGAGGAAGAGAGAGAGAGAAAGAGAGAGAGAGAGAGAGAGAGAGAGAGAGAGAGAGAGAGAGAGAGAGAGAGAGAGAGAGAGAGAAAATAGAATGTCACCCTTCTTTATGTAAATCTATACACAATCTATACACCTAGTCTATTATATCTGCCTACATTAACCGGGACGGGGAGGGCGGGGCGGGGAAGCACGTGATCAATAATATCGATTTCCTGTTGCGAAATTTAGTTCTATTCCGCACTGGCAAACGATGAATCACGCACAGTCGTTTTCTGTTGCATTTAGGAGAAAATTTACGTTTACGGCGACGACGACGGCGTTTCCGTCGCCGCGTTTACGCGCTCAAGTAGAAAATCGCTCCTATTGAAAATGTCACGCTCTGAAAATCGCATTCAGCGATTTTCGCGCGCGCGCGCCGGCTTAAGCTTGGCCTAATTCACGGGCGCGAGTGGCCCCGTACGCGTGAGCGCGAAGATATATCGCGCGTCCACGCTTGTATTTTTCATCCCCCGTGCCGAAGAGACGCCCCATATTTACCACGTCGGAAACGCGATCGTTCTTATACGAATCGCCGTCCCGGCGCGCGAAATCTCACAAGATTCGCGGGCGTTATGCGCAGCTCGTGATTAATGACTCTTCGGATTGCGATATTTTCTGTTCGCCGCCCCTCTGCCCGCACCCTCTGCCCGAGGGGCGGCCAAAAATCGGCGCTCGCGCCCGTGCGGGCGCGGATAAGCGCGACTGAAGACGATATTGGGCGGATGGTGAACGTTGTTCGTGCAACTTACCGATAATTCGAGGATGTAAGCCTATCCTATCCTAGACCCTCATTGAAGCTCGAAAGGGGCGGGTGGGATGGAGCCCGTCCGACGAGATTACGCGCGTTTACATCCTCCGGGAGGTGGAGATCACCTGTAAAGAAGACAGCGATTTATCAAGGGCCTTCCGTAACGAAGCCTCCCGTCGAGTGCTCCGCTGCGAACAAGAACGTTTAAGGGTTTAACGTCTCCTAAAAGCCGCGCGGAAAACCTTTTAATGGCTAATACCCCCGATTATTTACATTGCACCTTGGACTTTATCGAGGCGGAATGGGGAAAAAAAAGAGTCCCATTCAAATGAAAATACATATTTTTTTTCCGTATGGAAAAATAAAGAGTTCGGGCTGCGAAGCTGTAAAAATGTTTTTAAAAAAATGACAAATCTGTCAATTCGCTCGAAATTTAACGAGTCGAAATATCGCCGATGTAAATTCCATTTCATAACTGTTTTTCCAGGCCAGGCCGGGAGGCTGTTGATTCGAGCGCTGGAATTTATTTTTACAAAATCTCACCTCGTCCCGAATCGCGCCGCAGCCACGAGAGTCTCTCAGGTGAACTTAAATGCATGTCGCGTTAACGACAGGCCGGTGTCTTAGGGAGAGACGCTCGCATAATTAATACCTGCATCCACAATCAATAAGCGGATAGAGTGACGCGCGGTGACGCGAGGACGGGTAGGCGTCTTCGGGTCGACCTCGAGGAGCGCCGGCGTTATCATTCCGCGCTATCATCCCCTCGAGAGGGCGATGCTCGTTTCCGTGGGACCGGCCGGTTAGTTGAAATTTGAGGGACTCTGCGAGAGTGTTCGACGCTGGGGATAATTTAAACTCGCTCATCCGCGCGCGATCGCGCGCCGTACGTCCGGCAGTCCAGCCGGAACCGAGTTCACTCTCCGGAGGACCAACTTCGGCCTCGCGCTCCTCGCGGCGTAACCGAGCGCGCGTTTTACGCCGAGGAGCGTGCACACGCCGCGCATGTAAAACCCGCGTATCGATTGCCGCGCGATATACGCTTCATATTCCATTCCATTCCATTTGCGGCCCGTGCGGACGGACGGATCGGCCGGCAATTAAGCGAAGTAGCTCAATTGTTCCGGCCGTACCCCCGTGACAGCTCCGCGCTGTCGATAACGTTCTATAATGCCATGTGGAGGCTAAAATATATGTTACGCGCGTCGCCGCCGACACGTACAGCGTGCACACACGCCGGCGTGTGTCGGAAGCTAAATGCGCGAATGTCACCGCTGATGGATGACAAAGTAAGACTTGGCGCTACCGTTTCGTTACACGGCATGATAATGGATCTCCGAATCGATGTCGCGAAATGTACAAACGTGTTCGGTCTATTATTAGCCAGGCAGAAGAGCCTCGTGTGTATAGAATATTAAATTTTAAACGACTCGCGTAAAGAGGCAGTCCGTCGTTTCTCGTATTTCCCCCCCCCCCCCCCAATCTTTAACCTTTCGCGACTAACGTGGAAATTCGGAATGTTGAGACGGAGGTGCCTCGACAAGCAGAGCTAAGCAAGAGGTATAATAGTATCGTCCAGTTGCCTCCCCGAAATTCAGCTCGAAAGAAGCGTATTTAAGGGGAT
>NW_011967139.1:244167-289458 GCF_000949405.1 Vollenhovia emeryi
ATCCCCTTAATCTCTAAATATTGTCGACGTCCAAGTGGATTCAATGGCAAAGTAAACTCCAAATTGATCGATGGATTCTACAATGCGCGAGTTTTACGTCGAAGCTATCACGAGCTCCTTTTTTTCGATATTGCCATTTGGCCGTACGGATAAAATGTTATATTAAGTAAGACAGAGGAGCTTCGTGTACAAAGACTCGAGTCGTATTAAATTTTAACGACTCGAGCGGAGAAAGAGTCCATCGTTTACTGTAACTCTTCAATCTTCAACCTTATACAATTTCACGACTAATTCTAAAATAGAAATTCGGTTGAAGCATCAGTTGCAGAGGTTCGTTGAAGCAAAACGAGAAGTTTTAGTCTTATCGTCTTCCTGCCTCCTCGAAGCTCAATTCGCAAGAAGTATAATCAACTGTTAAACACTGTTGGCGTCTAGATACACTCGATGGGCGGAGAATAAACTCCAAATTGATTAAGTTAACAATGTGCGAATTTTGGACCAAGTATCACAATCTGTTTTTTTTTTTCAATATTGCCGTTCGGACGTGGGAATGAAATGTTATATCAAATGAGGCAGAAAAGCTTCGTCTGTCTTATATGTGTCAGACTTGTGCGCGAATTTTGGACCAGGTATCGCAATCTTTTTTCCTCAATATTGCAGTTCGGACGTAAAGATGAAATATTACATCAAATAAGACAGAAGAGCTTCGTATATGTGTAAGACTCGTCACGTTAAATTGTAATGGCTCGGGGAGAGAGCAAACCTATTGTTCACTGTCATTTTTCAGTCTTCAATCATACTCCACAATCAGCCTCCACGACTAATCCTAAAATTGAATTTGGTTGAAACAGAGGCGCCTTGAAGCCAAACGAGAAGTTTAGTCTTATCGTCTTCCTGCCTCCTCGAAGCTCAATTCGTGAGAAGTAATCAGCTGTTAAACACTGTACTCTAGATGAGAAGAGAATAAACTCCAGATTGATTAACTTAACAATGCGCGAATTTTACGCCAAGTATCACAATCCATTTTTTTCAATATTGCCGTTCGGACGTAAGAATGAAATATAAATTTGCTACCACAGACTCATGAACCCATTCTATTTCGGCATAAATTAAAATGTTCAGTCAACTTTAGATTGTACTTGAAAAGGACCCGATAAAGGGGTCGAAGCGTCGTGACTAAAATAAACATCATTTTTGCCAGTTTGGTCGATTTTCTAAAAAATTCCCCTTGGTTGATTACCACCGGCGACAAAAAGCTACTCAAATTGATGAAATATTATATCAAATAAGAGAAGAACTTCGTATACGTGTAAGACTGGTCACGTTAAATTGTAATGACTCGAGGAGAGAGCAAACCTATTGTTCACTGTCATTTTTCGGTCTTCAATCAAACGCCTTCACGACTAATCCTAAAATTGAATTCGGTTGAAGCAGAGGTTTGCTTCTTGAAGCAAAACGAGAAGTTAGTCTTATCGTTTTGCTGCCTCCTCGAAGCTCAATTCGTGAGGAGTAATCAACTGTTAAACACTGTACACTTGATGGGAGGAGAATAAACTCCAAATTGGTTAACTTAACAATGCGCGAATTTTACGCCAAGTATCGCAATTCACTTTTTTTCTCAATATTGCCGTTCGGACGTAAGAATGAAATTTTACATCAAATAAGACAGAAGAGCCTCGTATATGTGCAAGACTGGTCACGTTAAATTGTAATGACTCGAGGAGAGAGCAAACCTATTGTTCACTGTCATTTTTCAGTCTTCAATCAAACGCCTTCACGACTAATCCTAAAATTGAATTCGGTTGAAGCAGAGGCTCCTTGAAGTTAAGTGGGAAGTTTAGTCTTATCGTTCAGCTGCCTCCTCGAAGAGGAGCTGAACTACTCAACTCGTGAGAAGCATATTCAATCGTTAAGTACTGTCGGCGTGTAAATAGACTTGACTTGGAGAGGAAAATATATACTTGAAATTTAATTTTACAATGCGCGAGTTTCACGCGCCGAGTTATCGTAATCTTATTTTCTTTTTCAATATCGCCACTTAAACATACGAGTGAAATATTAAATAAGACAGAAGTATATAAAAACTCGACGTCATATTAAATATCCGCGACTCGAGTGCGGAGGGAGTTCATCCGTTAATTTTGAATCTTCGACCTTGCGTCTTCACACCTAATCCTAAAATGGAATTGAAGATTGAGGCAGAGATTCTTTGAAGTGAGAAGTTCTCAGTCTTATCGTTCGGCCGCCTCCCCGAAGTTCAACTCGCGGGAAGCATATTTAATCGCTAAGTGCTGTCGGCAGCTAGATAGATTCGATAAAAGAAAAATAATTCCAAATCGCTCAACTTTACAGCGCACTAATTTCGCGCCAAGTTATAACGATCCCCTTTCTTCGTCCACGCTACATAAAACGCCATATTCACCTTTTCACGATCGAAGTGTTTTTCAATATTCATTTATTTATCTTTCGCGTCCACCGTTTCTTTTCGATGTAACGTCCCTGGCCGCTCTGGGAAAAAAAAGGACAGTTAGCAACCCACTTTGGGGCCCACAATTAGCAATCGAGTTATTTGTAACATTTCGGTTAGCGCCTCTTAAGTAAAAATTATCTTTGCGTTACTGAATATCGACAGAACTGAAAGCATTGATTAGCATTACTTAAGGGGCTACATCTATCAGACGTCTCTTAAAATAGACCTTTTTTCGGGGATTTTTTTTCCCATGAAGCAATAAAACAATCAAAATGCTGTATAAAGGGTTCATTATACATATAATGAGGTGTACAAAAAAAATTTTTGTTTAATATTTTTTTCCAAAATGGCCGCAGTACAAACGGTTGAAGTACAGTGTCTTTTTCTGGAAGAGGTTTGCGGCAAGATGAATAACTTTTGCAATTTTTATCCGATCGACTTGAAATTTAAACTGTAGTTTCTTAGATATATTTTAAAGAGAAGTACGCACGATTTTAATGATTGATTAACAATTACGTTTTTTATAAACGTTTAAACGTCAAATTTTTGCTAAAAAACGAAAAAAAAAGTTCAAATTTATGTCTACTTGCGAAAAATTAAGTTTGGTTAATAATCATGTGTACTTCTCTGACAAATTTAGTGTAGATTACGAAAAAATTTTTTATTTAGTCCTAGGTGCAGATGGAAAAATGTTATTCATCTTGCCGCAGATTTTTCTTCCAGAAAAAGACACTGTACTTCAACCGTCTGTACTGCGGCCATTTTGGAAAAAAATATTAAACAAAAAATTTTTTTGCACACCTTATATGTATAATGAACCCTTTATACTGCATTTTGATTGTTTTATTGCTTCATGGGAAAAAAAATTCCCGAAAAAAAGGTCTATTTTAAGAGACGTCTGATAGATGTAACCCCATAAAAATCTTGGATATAGATAGAATAGCTAATTGCGATTTTTATAGTTACGCGGGGTAAAATTCGTTAAAGATTAGAGTGTCACGAACAATCCAAATAATTCGATTACTATTTGTGGGCCTCAAAATGAGTTGCTAACTGTCTCTTTTTTTCCCCAGAGCCTAGTCCCACTGTGGCTGTTGTGTCGGATGAACGTGCCTTCAAACGCAGAGACGGCTGATATCTTTTTTAACTTTTAACTAATCCATGTAAGCGTAGAGTTGTGAATCTCATTTCGTCTCGGTGGCTGTACTGCCAATTGCTAAACGAGCGGCTTACAGATAAGTTTCCCCAATATTTTGCAGACATTTCCTTGAAAAGGAAAAATCCGGATGGTCGAGACGTCGGAATAAATTGTAAAATTAAACCACCTTCGCCAGTTTATCGTTAAACAAATTTTCTTCCCGTTTTCAATTTTTGTTGATAGGATCTTTTTGGTGACAGGATCCATGCTAAATCATTGAGCCCTTTTGAATATCTGAAGCGCGACTTATGTGTCCCAGGTCGCAAAAGGGCTAAATAAGGTAGTAGATATCGCTTCGAGTATGGTACATGTGGGACACTATGCGCTACGTTAACGTGCAATATGATCCGTGCGTGCAGAGTGCCCGTCGCATAGTCTCAAAACATTCCCTTTTGAGACACAGCGACTCCTGTTTGTTGCACGAGTCTCACAGTGAATGTGTATAATGTGACCTCCATTGGCAGTCACGCAGCGCGCCGTCGTGTCATTTACTACTTCACGTGTTTGCAAAATTTATACCGAACGCGCGTGAGCATAGAGCGAGGAACACAGCAATGCATCGCGTCTTTAATGCATAGATTCTTAAACAAAGGGCACCTCCGCAAAGTGCCTGATTAGACACGCGTCTGCGACGGTGTGACCCCCTTCAATCTCTTCTTTCAGACGCGACGTCTAAAAATAACTTCATCGATCTGTTCGATCATTTCGTTTCACCGCGAGGGTCGATCATTTCGTTTCACCTCGAGAAGCAAGTTTGAAAAGAAATGCATAAACGCGCGCGCCCGCCGTCGACTGACAGAATTCAGAAGCGTAGTTCGCTATTAATCAAACGCCTCGTCAAATATGCCTTATCAAGAGAGCACTGTAATAACGGCGTCTAATGAAGATTCCCCGCCGAGGGAGCAGTCGAGAAGTACCTGACCTACATAAATATTGACTATAGATGGTTTCCGTGCCCGGCCTTGAAATCACGCGAGGGATAGTCCCGCATATTCGGTCGGACAGCGATGAACACGCCGAGGGAGTGCATGTGAGAAACGTTTCGACAGTGCAGCAGAACCGGACATGCTCCGCGCGAACTGAAAGTAACATCCGTTTAATCAGTCGGGCAGCGAAATCGGGACACCGGCGGATTCACCTGCCGCTGCGGCGAGCGCTCGCGGCGCTTCCATCCGGATGTAATAAGGACGCGTCTCCGCGGGCCGCGGTTGAGCGATTTAATTTACGCGGCGGGGCGCGTCGAAATCGAGCCGGGAAACGTCGTTCGTGTCGATATAAGTGATCGCCGAGTGCATTTAACAGGGCTCGTTCCGAGAGAATCTAACTTAAAGATCGAAACGTTCCTGCGCACGACTAATGCGACCCGGCACGGAAAGGTGTTTAGAGCCGATTACACTGGATTTTAACGATTAATTCTGATACAGAGAGAACGGTTGCGTTGCGTAATTACGTTCATAATTAATCCCACCCTTCTGTATCCTGCACGGAACAAATTATGTTGCATCAACGATATCAGTGTACTTGAAATAAAATGGTTGAAACGACATCGGTATTAACGAATGAAAGACATGGGATATAGTTGTCTTGGGGGATGCTGGAGCGATTCTTCACCTTTTGCACCCAGAACTGCCAATTCATGGAAACATTTATGTAATATCATGTGGCTTTTGCGCACAGACCGACAGTGTTCCACTGAACGGACTGAGTAGCCATTTTTTTCCACGTGGGCAAACTGTCATTCCGCACTCTTATACACTCGCGCAGATCGCATCGCCCACCGCTCAACTCGCCGCTACTCCGCGACGTTAGTCCGCGTGCGCCAGGATGGCAATTATTCCGACTTGCTCCGAGGCGATGGCGCAACAATTTCATTGGCCGTGCCGCACAGATTTGCGCGTCCGCATTTATTTATACGTCAGCCGCAGCCCTTCCGTGTTCGCGACGTTCACCAAACACCGTTCACCCCAATTGCGAGTTTAGCGCGACTCGTAAATGCTGGAAGTCGGAGAAATGCAAATAGCTCATTGCAACAATGCCCGCTCGTCGTGTTCTCAGTCCTTGGATTCGTGCACTCCCAGCTTGCTAACACCATTTACCAAGCGCCGACGCACTTCCCCACCGGCTTTGAAAGATGGTTTCGTGCGACGAACAGACGAACATTTCCCGCGTACCCGGCAAAACTCCACACGGTCCATTAATTTCGGCCGATGATGTCGACTTATTCACGCGGGATCGCGCGCTAATAAGCGTCCCTATACGACACGAAAGCGAACGAGTGCTCTCATTGTCAGCCTGCCCTCGCGGGAGTTACGTTAATTGAAACGTGATTATCCACGACTTACTTCTTAATGTACGTCAGTGTAACCGTTGATTAATGAAAACGATGCAGAACTGAAGGCAGTAAATTTAATTAAAAATTCAGAGTTTCATACTTAAAAACAGCACGTCACGTACGTCGCTCATCTCTGTCAGGTTTAATAGCATTTTTGCACTATCCAATTTCAAAATCCACTTTAGACGATTTGCAATTTACATCGGAATTTTTTAATAGAGTTCTTGTGATTGTAATTTTTTATTTACTTTGATTTTAATATATGTACATATTATACGTGTACTTTGGTTCTTCAAATGTTTTTTTTTTCATGTTACGCGGTAATGTAATATAAAATTATTACAAAATTATATTCTATCCTACTTTCCGACGCGAATTAAAGCTTATCTAAAACAGGATTAAGCGAAACGCGAAAGTACATGAATTTATAACAGAAGAGACGATGTTTCGCTCTCGTAATCGGCACCGTTCGTTTATCGGGCATTGCGTCACTTCCTTCCCGTTCGCGTTTCAAGTACAAGCTATGCCAATGTTATTGAAAAAACGGATGCGCATTGTTTCTCTGTGGCATTTGCAACCCATTTCTCGAATTTTTTTGTTAGTAAAAACGCCATGACACGTAAAAACGCTGGCTAACGATCTTCAAATTGTTGAAAACGCAGAAATAATGAAATATTAATATTTCATATATTTCGAGTCCAAAGGCGAATTTAATTTTCACCGAATTTTAATTGGCATTTTAATTGCTCGGATATCAAATATCGAAGAGATCGCAACGGATAATGTTTCCCTTTCTCGGCCGCTTTCGCCGTAAGAAACTTGACTCTGAATTTCGCGGAGGGCAAACAGGGTGTCCGCGCCGATTAGACTGTTGAAGAAAAAAATGTGCAAGAACACGAATAATCGTTTCCTACAGTTTGCCGGGCGCCGAACACGAGCGCTTACCAAATTGTTCTATCGCGTCACAATTTTGAGAGGGTTGCAAGAAGGGCTATTTTAGTCTGTTTTGGTATGCAATAATTACAACGTACGACGTGTTGGAAAAGTTCGTGAAATTAAGGGGATGCTGAAGTAATTCTGCTCCTCGAACTGTCAATTCATGAAAACATCTGTGTATTATAGATTTTTTATTAGGCTTCTAAACTTAATTTCAATGATACCATGCTGTGCTCTGATTTAGTCCAATTAGTGGAGCACTGTCGGTCCGCACGCAAAAGCCACATAATTTGCATATGGCACAAATGTGTTCATGGATTGACAGTTCTGGATGCAAAAAGTGCAAAAGGTGCAGAACTACAGAAAGAAATTTCTCGTGTCAATTATGATTAAAAGAATATTGATCCGCGTAGAAGTTTGCGTCAAGGTTGCGACTTCCCTAGGCTCGCTAGGGCTCTGTGAAATATTGTTTAATTACGTTATTCAAACGCGAGAGACTTTGAATAATTTTTTTATCGAACAGTGTTGCGAGACACCTTTTGTTTAAGCGCCGATATTCGCTGACAATATTCCGTCCCGGCTCTCGCAGAACCGATAACTTCGCCCTCGGCGGGCTGGACTGGAGGAACGGATAGAGATAAAATATCAACGAGATAGCGCGATGTAGATAAGCCTTAATTCCATGAATATATTATAACACCTCGACGAGACCCTCGACCTTGTTCGTTCCAGCTCACGATGTAACGCGCGCAACGAGACCGCCGGCTGGGCGTGGAAGTCTTTTTTTTTTCTAAAATAAATGCGCTATAAAAGAGGCAACGAGGGGCGTATAAACTATCGATTTGTTGTTCTCGAATGAAGGCGGTTCGACGTAATCAGCGGCGCTCGCAAAAAAAAAACTGGTTCGCGGCTCGCCGCCGGATGTGGAGTGAAATAGCCGTCCTTATCGCCGCGACACGCTCCATTAAGGTGAGAATATGTATGTCACCATGGGCATCCGCCGATACCACCGAGAGGTTCGCCTCCTTCAGAAACGTCGATTAGTCCACTTCTCCGATAAACGGCCGTCTTAGATGGGGTGACTTTCCCCTCGCATAATACATTGCGTCACGAGCCGCGAGATTTCTCCACGTCGGGGTATCCCATAAAGTTATGTAATGGCCGCGCGAATCACGCTTCCCGCTCGTGAAATCGCGTTTTCCATTGGCGCGCGGCTGATCAATTAATCCGTCGAATTGATAACCCGCAATTGCTGCAGGAGTCGAATTAATTACCCGGAAAATGCGCGGGACGTCGGGGAGAGTATTTTCACGAGTGTGCTATTATTTCTGCGCCAGTTCGGCCCTTCGCTCGTGTCGTATGTGAATTTTTCGAAAAGTGGCTCCGCCGGTTTCTCCCCTCGGGGACATTTAAGCGAAGCGTGAAATAGCGGCGCGCGGGACGAGAAACGCGTGCGTAGGAGCCAGTTATTACCGACACGCTCGCCCCAACGGCAAGACTGCCTACGTGCCCGAGTCTATTACTCAGAAGTGCATCCCGTAATGAAGTTTTCGAATGTAATAAAGTTCCGTCGTCGAATGCCATCGCAAATAATGTCCCCGTGCAAATAATAGATTTTGCCGATGGCGGCAAATTAATTCCGCTCGGCGAGCGGCGCGATAAATTTTACGATTGCGACGCGCTATAACGCGGTACCTCGTTAAGCCCAAACCTTGGGCCCCAAGTATATGCACGACAGGTCCCCGCACGTCGCTTCGCGGTGTCCTATAATACGGGCGCGACAACGTAGGGGTAGGCCGCGCGTCGAAGAATTTCGCCCCTCGTGATATATAAACGCGTTGCATATTTACTGGCGCGGCGGTTTGAGGATCAGGTGTCGAAATTTATCGTTGCCGTACGATACGCGAAAATCCACGGCCTTGACACCCCTCGGTATCGAACACGTCGAACGAACCTGAGGCACCGATATGGAGCGGCGGGGGAGGGGGGGGGGGATACTCGTAAACCCAATCGAATATGAATTTGCTGCAACCGGTCTCGAAATGAGTTTTCAATCGTTTCGATGCATGTTGGTCTCTGCGTTCGGAAACATCGCCCGAGGGCCCCAGTGTATCACACTATCCTTGTTGCTCACCGTCTGTTAAGCAAGGATAAAATGATACACCTGGGTGATGTTTCTGAACGTAGCCTTGAAGTGACTGCGGAAGGCGCACCAGAATACCCGAGACCAGTCGCGTAGCTGGTACCAGCTGGTCTCCGAAATTGCACGGGGGAATAAAGATCCGTTTCTCCGTCGCGTCCGCCGAGGTTTAACGCAGCCTCGCGCCGGAAACTTCGGACACTTGGATGATGTTTCTGAACGCAGCCTTGAAGTGATTGCGGTAGGCACACCGGAGTACCCGAGACCAGTCGCGTAGCTGGTACCAGCTGGTCTCCGAAATTGCGCGGGGGAATAAAAGATCCGTTTCACCGCCGCGTCGCCGAGGTTTAACGCAGTCTCAAGCCGGAAACGTTTCTGAACGCAGCCTTGAAGTGGCCGTGGTAGGCACACCGGAGTACCCGAGACCAGTCGCGTAGCTGGTACCAGCTGGTCTCCGAAATCGCACGGGGGAATACAGATCCGTTTCTCCACCGCGTCGCCGAGGTTTAACGCACTTGGGTAATGTTTCTAAACGCAGCCTTGAAGTGATTACGAGAGGCACACCGAAGTATCCAAGACCAGCCGCGTAGCTGGTACCAGCTGGTCCCAGCTGGTCTCCGAAATTGCGCGGGGGAATAAAGATCCGTTTCTCCACCGCGTCGCCGAGATTTAACGCAGCCTCAAGCCTCGCACCGCCGCGATTGCCCGCGTCCACGTCGGATTCGGGCATGCCGGATTCGGATCGAAGATCGAGTACTCGGGGGAAAAGACCGGGTCCTCGCGCACCCCGCGCGCGGCCGCAGCGCGGCGGGGCGCGGTGGGACGGGGCGGGTTGATAGGTAGGTTCACACGGGATACTCACGGAAATGGGGTACGGTGCGCCGCGCGAGGGAAACGCGCACCGGCCGCCGATGGAGGGGCACCAGCGTTCACTTGGCGCGGCTGCACGTTTTCACGGGGCAACACCTCGGGGTTAACACTCAGGCGGCGCACGACGTCTCGCTGCGTGTCATGATGCTCGACGGAGAGACCAACGGTCGCGGGAATTGTCCTCGCGGTGAACGCGCGCGCTACCGGGGACCAAAGAGGAAAGGCCGCCGGACGCGACTTGGACGGCGCGACGACGACGAGCCAAGTGGCGGAAGCGTTCGGAGGCAGAAGATAGGGGGTGGCTTATCGAGAGGAAAAAGAAAGAGAGACAGAGTGAGAGAATAACAGAAAGAAAGAGAATAAGAAAGAGAGGGAGGGAAAGAAAGAGAGAGGGAGGGAGAGAAAAGAGAGAAAGAGAGAGGATGAGAGAAAAAGAGCAGAGAGGGGTGAAAGTGTGCCAAATCGAGTCAACTATCGGCCGGTCACTGTGGGGTTGTTACGGGAAGATATATAAGGTGGACACCCCGATGGTGGCAATAGATTGATAGACAACCGCGTGGCAGCTAGAGTCGCGACGCACTGCTGCTTCGTTCGCGGCTTGCGAAGCCCCCCACCATGGATTTTCACCAGCTCGCTCCCGTTCTCACCCACCCCCGCGCGCACGGTCAACCCCCACCTGGTCGCCGGCGCACCAGCCGAACTACGGGCACCTCGCAAAGCTGCCGACCACCACACCACACCCCCGCACAGCTCGCACACGACTTGTTTGCCCCCGAAGGCCTCACTCTTGCAAACGGCCCTCCCGCAAAGCGCGGAAGCGGAAAGTCGAGCGCAAATTCGCCCCGCGACCTCTCTTACTCGCCCCCGATTCAGCGACACCCGAGTCGCCGTGGGGTGACTCGGGCGCCTTGAAAAGCACCCGAACTCCGTACAGCTCTGTCAACGGGGTCCGAACAACTTGATCGCGCCGAGTACGGGATTGCATTGCGGCGCCAAGTCAACGAAGACGGTACTTTTAGGTCGCGCGACGAGAAAAAGATGCATTTCTTTTGTCTTATTTGCCTTCCGTCGACTTGCACGTCCTGAAATATATGATATGCGCAGTTTGCTGCGCCGTGAAAAAAAATGTGCGCATAAAAAAAATCATTATGCACCAGATCCAGCGTAATAGGCGTTTCTATAATTTGTGCCACTTATACACAACGGTAAAGCTCGCTTACTGTTATACAATACGCATTTTTACGTTGCTCTCTTTTGAATTTTGGTACGTCGTGATTTGCTTTTAATCCTTTAATCTGACAAATTTCGTAGCGCTTTGTATCCCGCATGCTACCGTTTTTTTACTCTTTCTCCCTCGCCATCGGTGGAAGATGCAGCTTGCCAAGAGTTACAAAACTTTTCATTTGGAGATTCATCGTTATCCCTAGCGGAAATAATTTCTACAAATAACTACAAAGAATTGACTTGAAATAGAAATTTGTATAGAAATTTTTGTATCTTCATTGAAACGTTAATTTCTTTTTTTGTAAAAATATCTACGAAATAGCACCACGAATTACAATGTTCTCAAGTCAAGAAATTATTGCAAGTAGTATTTCATGAAAATGTACAATTTTGTAAAAATTAGTACAAAACTTTACTAACTACTCTTAAAGAATTAAAATGTCTGCTCACTCGTAGAATATTACAAAAATTAACGAAAGTGTTACAATTCTGGTAATTTCATGTTAATTTTTATAATACTTTAAATTTACGTAGAATTTCTTAGAATCTGGCAGTTATATTTAATTTGTTTGTAGAATTTTGTAGAATTATTTCCGGCAGGGATCCGACGGATTCTTACTTTCCACATAGACGTCAGCTTGTACCGCACTTCGTCATATCTCATTACATTGTCTCGTATGATGTAACGATATGCAGCCGCGCTAATCTACTTCCGCAATAATTACCCGCCCGGATAAGAGCGTGACATTTAGGGTCTATTACGTTCTGTTATCGACACATTAGTGGATTGACACCAGAGCTATTCACAGCCACTTCGCGTTCCAACGACGCCGTTACCGAAAGGATTAAACTAGCTGAATACCAGCGGCACGGGCGTTGAATCGTAGGTTTAGCTATGTCAGCCCGGGGAAGAAAATGGAGGAGCTTATATAGTGGTATTCCGATCTTCAGTTCTGCCAAGAATACTTGACTATTAAATAGTTTTCGCAAGACACTAACTCTCTCCTCCGCGCGCTAATTCCGTATTCTTAACTCTCTTGTCAGAGGATGCTTAGCATACTTTAAGTTGTAGCATACAATATTAGTGTAAGGAGGTATTCCAGCACATTAGACCTACGTTGTACACAAAATGAAACAACAGACCGTATTTAAAACGAATAGTCCGCCTATAAAGGTTTTAATATGTCGGAATAACTTCAGGTAAAAATAAAGAAGTGAAAAATTATTGCATTAGCAAGTAAGGCACAAAAAGGGCACTAATTGCATCAGCCCCTTTTTCTGTAAAACGCAAGTTTATTAAAGTTATTAAAAAATTATAAAAATATAAAGATAAATTTTAATATACAGAAGAAAGTCCCCGATAAGGCTTCTAATATGAGACAGCGGGTTCTCAACGTCCAAATTCAGTCGCAAATCTCTTTTCGCAACTATAAACACAATCGAACAATGAATTTTTTATTAAACAGATTTCACTCCAAGAGCAATAAATTTACTGCGGAACCAACAGATGACGTCTATTAGTAGAAACCCTCTTATTAGGGTCCTATCTCATAATAGGGGGCTTCCCTCTATGTGTAACTAAATATTTTACCTAAAATAAACTATCAGGCGGCGTCGCACATGTAACGCAATTAACGTTTAATAACGCGATGATAGTAAAAACAATGTAACAACAATTAAAATGGAATAATAAAAATAACTGAAATAATAAAAGACAAAAAAAATATTTTAAAAGAGGAAAAATAGAAAGTGTTTGTGTGTCGTGCTCATCGCCTTTGCTAGTCCAGGACGATATGGCGATCAGAGAGGCTGTCGACGAATTCTCGAGACCGAGATTGCCGCTTTAAAATTCTCTTGCACCGACACCAGCTACGTAGCGTAAAAGTTGGATGCTACGGGCCTCGTTTAATCGCATAACGGAGCGAGCGAGAATAAGGGAGTAAATGGAAGTCTCGGGAGGGCTCGTTTAATCTCTCGGTCAAGATTTAACCTACGGGTTAGTCTGATTCGCACTTAACAGCCCTCAGCTCGATCGTGCGTTCACTTTAGGACTACTAATTAAACAGGCTTGCTGCAACGAATCGATCGATCTTGAAACTTCAATAGAGGGGCAGTCGACGGGCCACTTGCTAACAGTCAGGCCGACCAAGACTGATATTTCGATCGTCCTGTCCCACCACGAATGACACGAGCGATAAATTCCCCCCCCCCCCCGTTTCACTTTGTAGTGAATATAAAAGAGCACAGACAATAGAGATATAGAACAGACATTTGCCGGAAACATCGAATGCAAGTACTTTTTTTTATCCTTAGTCGCAGTCATCCTTTTTGTCAGAGGTAAAAAAAAAACTAAAACTAATAGATGTTACACTGTAACGATACAATATATTGCGCGAGTCTTGATAAAAGCTAAACTCAATTAACAATCAAATCAACGGTTTGCTTTCCTCAATATATCGAAACCGTCTTCGATATCGACATTATGTAAGTGCGATCGATATTGCATAATATCTCATATCAAGCTGTTGATTTCTTTGTAATAACTTTTAATGGAATTATTTCTTCGAATGACGCTGCGTCAGCTTGGAATTTTTCTATTAGGAGCTTTCTGTAGCTCTCACATAATTTATTAAAATTTGAATAAGCGGATAATCGAATTTGACATAGACGCACATCACATTCCGACTGAGATATCGCAATCCGATCGAATATCGATGTATGAGGCACGCGATCCTATTATAAAATACCTTCCCTCACCACTTCTGTATTTTTAACAATACTTTTTTATTCTTTATCGTCATTCTTGCACAGGTTCCTTTTTCATCAAGAGTAAAAGCTAGGTCTGAACCAATATCGTACAAAGTAATGTTCTAACGACACTATATGTTGCGCCAATACAAGTCAAGCTCGGTTTTATTTCTTCAATATATTGTGACAATTTTCAATATAGACATTGCATAATCAGATTACGTTATTTTAGCTCTTTATAAAGATTATCATTTTTTACGCTTTTTCAACTGATATCGCTTTCATTCGTGACAAGTTTCTATAATCATCTGATTCATTAAAGTCTTACAACACAGTTTTAGGCCTGAGCTATTTATTAAATTTTTGCATTGTCGCTTTTCAAATTGTCTCGATTATCGTCGTTTGCATTGTTTCTTTTCTCCTTTTAATATACGTTTGCAATTGCATAGAAGCACTGAATTATTCAGTGCTACACTTATAACTGTGTTTCAGTAAACATTCACTGTTTTCAGTGACAATTCGCCGAGTGACTTTTAGAGAGAGTAGCATACTCTTAATATTTTTAAAAGAAAGAAAATTAATACAAAATAGCATTCCATAACGATGAGTAAGTACATTTTCATATGAACATTGTCGACGAAATAAATTTCATCAATAATAATTATCAAGTGTAAGAGTTATTTAAGAGAATCATCGAACTATTACTTACTATTAATAATTTTATAAATATTATCAATATTTGTCACCAAACTATTTACAAATATGACAAATGCTACAAATATTGAAGGATCGTCCGTTACATCGGAATTGATAAAAAATATTGGTTGAAAGAGATGTTGATACGCGACCGTTGAAACAAACTAACAGAACTCCCATATTTTTTCTTGCAACATGGTTAAATTAATATTGGCAACATGGATAACGTGTAAACTTTTTTTTTTCCACGGGTGAAACATTTTTCCCAAATCACCTTAAAATCTGAGTAAATAGGTCGTATGTATCAATTCACGTTCGTATCACACATTTAGCGTCGGATACGCGATTCTTAATTCACATAACATTATATATCATTATACATTAGGCAAATTAAACTCAGCTTCAAACGAGCGCGCTCAGTGTGCTAAATATCAGAATCAAATGCAGATTACTAATATTGAATAAAGCAGGTGACACGAATCACATTAATGTCCATTTATCTATAGATATACGTATGTAGTATAGATGGGGAAAACCGAACATTTTTTCCTTAAAAGAGATTCTTCGCGACGATTTGACGAACTCTAGATATGTAGAAATCGAGTGGGAAACCGCTGAGGACATTGTGGTGCACAGATTTGCGGCATTACTGGCCATTACTGGGCATTACTAGGCATTTTTGGGCATTAGTTTGAGCATTAGGCCTTGCTGGGGCGTTATAGAGATAAAATAAGATAAAACAAGATAAATAAGATAAAGTAATATCCACTGAGCATTAGTGGGCATTGGTGTACAAGATTTTGGTTCCCCCCTCGGTAGAAATCATCCCAAAATAAATCAGCGATGATCGTTGTCTTTACAGAAAAAGTTTCGGGATGACTTAAATTATCGTTCACGTGAAAAACCGAATAAAAATTTCATATCCCATAAGCAGTAATTCTGCGACGGTCTCTAATTTTATTGGCCCCTTTGTTGAGTCAAGATTATGTAGGTTTAATCAAGTACACCGCATACCACGTATATGTATGAAGCGGACTCTTCTTAAGCCCATTTTAGACGATCCATAACTCGCGTCAGAGATTTCAGGGTAGAATTCTATTTATATTTTGACACGCCGTATACTTCAAATATGTACATTTCTAATGTAACGTATAATTTATACATGGCTCTAGTCTAATAATCTTCAAATGTTCTTCTGTGTTACGCGGCGGATAAAATTCGGAGTAGAACTCTACCCTGAGTTCTGGATAACCACTTATAGGTCGTCTAAAGAGAGCTTTATACGCTGCACGAATTAAATTATAGATGGAATTCATCGTAACTTTCGACGCAAATTAGAAATCGTCTAAAACAGGCTTTATCGCCATCGGTATACTGACGATGGGTAACATTTTGCAGTCAGAGCTGCGTACACACCCGAGATTCAAACCGCTGCGGCTAATAGACGTGTTTGAGGTACGCGTACCGCGTGACGGAATCTGCACATTGAGTTACCATCCAGTGGGTCGAAAATTAATATTCATGCGACATGCAACATCAGCATTGCTAATTATAAGTCCGCGAGAAATGTTTATTAACTGTCAATAAATTTCCTTACGCTCAACGCCGCGTGTATTATATAAAGTGTGATAAATTAATAAACGAAGCGATGGAAATGCGGAGAGAGAGAGAGAGAGAGAGAGAGAGGCAGAAAGACTTTCTTTCGATTGCATTTTTATCGGAAATGATATGCTGTATTTTTACTCTTTGCAAAAACTGTTCTAGATTCAGATATAAATGTTCAGATGCCCTCCTTTTATTTTCACACATGCTTCACTTCTTCTCACAAGTTGCGACTTCTTCTAAAGATTCCTCGCCTCATGGAATATATATTTCGTGTAACAATATTGTCTTGCCTCGATACACAATTATTATTCTCATCATAACATAATGTGCATTCAAATTACGCCTTCGGGGCAAAAAATAGAAATATATGCTCTATAATATCGTATGCGATGAATAATAGTAAACACTTTGAATCACTAAAAATCCGAAAATCATTTCTGAGTTTGAGATCATTTTTCAACCTGTAATTAATTAATTATTTCCTCAGTTTAGTATCAAAGTCCTGCAAACTCTACATCGTTTTTTCGGCGCTAAATAAAATCCTGGGGAAATAAAATCAAATTTTTATCGCGGATTTAAATTTATACGACGCAAACGTGAATGAATTTTTTGTATATTAATGATAGATTTCTCTCGTCAGCAACAATTTCTCTCTTTTCCTCTTTCTCTTTTATACATATTTTTATATGTGACAACAGTTGTCTTTAATACGTTATACGCGTGACTAAATGACTTACGTCATTTTCTAATCATTTTCTGTCGCATATCTAACGGTCTCGCGATAATGTCTATAAAATGACTCAGTAGACCGACATTGTACTTGTTTTCGTCATATGATCTTATCAATTTCGCTCGCATAACCTGCGTACGACCTGCGCATGATCTTTATATGCCTTTATTGTATAGTGATGGACAAAATGGTTGCGACACTTTTTTTATGTTACGTTCCAAAATCTTCTCCGAAGGAAAATTTTACTCGATGGCCATTCCGAAAACATTTTGAGCGTTTTCAATCTATTTCTCAAGTAAACTGTCCCTCAGAGAAACTGTTTTGGAACGTACATACACCTGAATCTAGATGCGCTTTTTTAAATTCACTGAAAAAACGTATCGCGACCATTCTGTCCACCACAATTTAATATTTGTTTTATTGAGTTTTATTTTGTTTAATTTATCAATTTAATCAGGTTAATCAGTCTGTTAATACCCGATCCATCCGCTTTAGATAGAGTACAATTAATAACGCACGATTATCTTATATAATTACAGAAAACAGATACATTATCAATCTCCTTTATCGGTTAATTTAAAATATAATTCTCTTTAGTCAAAAATTATCCGTGTTTCTATAAATCTTATTTTTCATGCGTCTTATCTTATCTTGTGTGCGTTTTATCGCTATTTACACACAAACTTGTAAAATGAAGCTTGAAAACGGTACAGCGGAAGATTTTTGTTACGAAAGGCCCAGTGAGAAATGATTCATCGATCGATGTCGAAACGATGTCGAATCGACGTCAATTTAACGGTATCGATGTCGATTCGACATCGTTTTGACATCGATCGACAAATCATTTCTCACTGGGGGGTCCGCGACTTCTAATGATAAGAACAGCAATTAGGGAATAACCGAATATTAATTCAAAATAATATAATTTTCAGTAGCCCTAATATTTCTTTATACAATTGCCTGTTGATCAGATTTTATATCAGAGTGATATGAGCGCAGATTCATTGATTTTTCAAACTATATAAACAATTTTGACTTTAAAGCAGTAATATGAGAGCAATCGCCCTCGTATTTTCATATGACAGATTGTGTCATGCATGCAACTCATGAATAAACGATTTTTCGTCCGCGGTCCTTACGCGAGCCAGAAACTTTAAACGTTTTATTCGTAAACGTTCATAGATTTATTCCTTTGTAGATGATCTGTAATACGCGTCGGATTCCTTAGGGTGAATTTCGTCTTATAATTTCATGCGCCACGTACTTGATATGCGTGTCTTAATATACAGTTCGCATACACGGAGAGAATTTTCTCTTAAAATTTATCCTGAAAATCGCATGATCGTGGGACGTGGCATTTTGAAGAACTTTATGAGAGATTTTTTTTTGCAATTTACCATGTACAAGTGCAATTATACTTACATGGTAAACTTTCAAAAACTCTCCTAAAGTTCTTCAAAATGCCATGTTGCCCAACGATCACAATATTTTCGGGATACATTTTAAAAGAAAATTCTCCCCGTGTATGCATCCACGTATCTCATCTAAAATATTTTTTTAAACTCACCCAGGCAATCCATAAATTTTATCTACAATTTCATATATCGCGCAGAACAATTGAAGAATCAGATTACAAATGCACACAAAATACACTATATTACACCTACGTCAAAATGTTCGCAGTGAATACAGTTACGAAATAGAATTCTATCCCGAATCTGGTGTATATTATAAATTTGTACGGCTACATTTCCCGACAGCCTGGTGTAATAGCAGATAACTTTAGTTTTCCTTTTCTAAATTAGCACAGCGCAGCGCGCACGGGGAAATCCGATCCCAATCGCCGCGGAATGTACCGCAAACGCTTCGGGGGAAAAAAAATCGAATCAGCATCCGCACTGGCGATCGCGGCGGGGAACGATCGTGGAAAGGGAACCTGGACTGAAAGTTTCTGTCGAGATGTGCGCCAGTAGTATTCACGTTCCTCACGTGTGCTGAGCTCGCGCTCGGTGGAAACTTGTCTGCGCGGCTGCGGAGCTGTTACGCTCATATGATAATTCTAATCCAGGTAATTGTATCATTTTTCTCGACGGATCCACCTTACAACAATTGAACAATATAACAGTTGCCCGAACTTGCTCCGCCTAATCCAGTTTGCGCAGTTTGCGCTCAAGGTATCGCGTAGCTCCGCTTTCCACGCAAACTTCATCGGCGTGTTCCACTAATGGAAAATTAGGAAAGAAGGTTTTATGCAAATACGAGCCCGGGAATGCTTTATTAAATGATGCTAACAAAACGTGGCCCGGGGGGGGGGGGACGCTATTATGCTGTTATATGCTAACTACTTTCTAACTCTTTCCAGCCAATTGTTTTCTAATTAAGTCGCCACGACGGAATACGTAAACACGCGCCGTTCCATATTCCGTGATACTAGAAAATTATGTTTCCGGTGATTAGCCAGAGATCATCATTTCTCGCCACTGGAAATCCTCCTCATTGGCGAGTCTCGAAACTCTACGCTCCGCAATACGTTGTTTTTTTCCCGGATTTTTTAACGTAGCGCGATTTTTTCGATATTATCACGGCCGCGATTCAACCGGCTGAATTATTTACAAAATTTTTCATTATCCAACGTGCAAACTGTGCGCGGTTTAGTAGCGGATTAACAGCAAACTCGGCCGAAAATTACCAACAAATTCGCGTCATTTATATTCACATTAAGCTCGCGTTTCGCCGACAGAATTCACTAATATTATTGATAGCGGATCGGAGCAAGAAATCGAGTGGAATATAAGTCGTAAATTTTACTCTGTCATCAATCTATGTCAAACTGTGTTAGTAAAACCTACATCAAAGTTTGCCTGACTTCTACCATCAATCGGCCATCGGTATTTCGTTGACGAACTTTTCTATATTTCTTTGCCAAAAGCGTTGTATTAATACCGCGTCTTGTTTGCCAGAACGAAATTTATAACAAATACTCTGCAGAATCAAGGCACCTATCACGGAAATATTCGGAATTGTTCGATTATTTCCTAGATTTCTATTGTGTTGTCCAGAGGAAACGGACCCTAGTAGCGCAATATATTGGCGCAGTATTGGGAAATAAAGTAAATCTACTATTCCCAATATTGGTCCAATATTATAAGATGGACGTCTTCTCTTATTTAGCCAATGTCTGTTCAGCAATATTGGTCTAATGCTGTATCAATTTCAGGCCAATATTCTTATTACATTGTTAAATATTGGCCACAATGCCCTTCCAATATAAATCTAATATTATATAACTATTATTGTGCAATATTTACATTCATTCCCTGGCCAATATTGGCTCTACGTTGGACAATATCGACTAATGCGTTTCTAATATAACCGACATTGGGCCAATGTTTAGCCAATGTTTAGCCAAACACTGTAGCACACTGTGGAAATAATTCCGATCGAAATCTATTCCGAACATTTCCAGGATAGATTGATTCCCCAGTTCTCGATTCGACAGACGCTTGGCCGTCTGGGAAAATTCTCGTCGTCCTTAACTCTCCTTTTCCACGCGCTACAATAAGGAAAAGTTAACAATTCTATCCTCGTTAACGAAATACTACTAGCTAGATAAGTTAATCGCCGATTAAGTTAATCGGAGTTTGGTCGAGGTTCCGCTCTTTAATTCTTGCGAAAATGGCTTCGTTTCGCGAAGACCTTAATTCGCTGTCTATTACAGCATTTTGTTTTATTCGTATCGCATTTTCAGCGTACATCGAGAGAAGCTGAAAACCACTTCGCGTTTGAAAACTAGACCCGTCTCTCGAAGCTGCACACCCTTCTTGGTATGCAGCTGAAAATTTCTAAACTCACCTCCTCATCCCGCCTACGCGTATGCAAAGTTTCATTAAAATCAGAATTTGCGAGTTGGCGAGGTTCCCTCATCGAGGCTCCCTCCCGGATTTTCGCACATGCGCAGCCCCAGAATTACGAAACAGGAACGTATGCATATATAGGTTGATACAGAAACCGAGGGCCTAGAGATTTCGGTGATCGGGTAGCAGGAAGTTCGGATAAAACGATCTCGCGCAAATAAAATAAGTAAATTCAAAATTATCTTAAGGATCGTCTACAATAGATGAAGTAAGCCTGGCGTAAGAAGTAAGAGTAGGAGTAAAGAAATGGATCATTTCCATTTCCTACTCCTACTTCAGCTCTGACGCTTACGCTCGGCGAATTAGAGCGTAGTTCGACCAGTGCTACAAATATTTAAAAAAATTATGTCTGTACTTTAGCTTTTACACTGAAAGATAAAGGTTACGTTTTCTTACTTCTTACTGCTTACTTCCAATGTAGACGGTCCTTAATGCGTGGTCTACAATACGTGGAGTAAGCGTGGAGTAAGGAGTAAGGGAGAGCCCTAACTTCTAGCTTTTGGTGTAAGGAAGCTGAAATACGGGCATGATTTTTAAAATAATTGTAACACTGATTGATGGCATTTTGATTCACCGAGAGTAAGCCTGAGAGCTGAAGTAGGAGTAAGAAATAAAATGGATTTATTTCCTTACTCCTACTCTTTACTCCAGCTTACTCCATGTATTGTAGACCAGCCTTAACACTTTGCGAAACTTTCTCGGTAGCCTGTCGATTCTTTTCGAACGTTCGGAATTGTTCTTATAGCGAATCGGTTGCCTCATGCGCACTGAGTGTACACTAAGGCCGGTATTCATAGTAGGATCTTATATTCAAGACCGTCTTGAATTTATCTGAAGCTGCTGTACGAAACATTTCATTGGCTACGGAGTATCTAAAGATAATCTTAAAACGGTCTTAAATATAAGACCTGACTATGAATACCGGCCTAAGGCTTGTTTATAATAAATTCTTATAATTAACTTCGTTTTAAATACACGATCACAAAGTCATTTAACCGTAAAATATAATCCGTACGAATGCCGCACATATATTACTGGGTAAAAAATATTTCAGGAGATATTTAAGACAGTCACATGGTGCTCTCACCTCCTAAGACAAGCTCTATTCGTTCTAGACGAGGTAATTTAACTGATTATTGTTGTACCAATCTATATCTAAGTTTTACTGTATTCTCATCTTGTATTATACTTTCGATGATTTCATTGTAGTCTTACTGAGGAAGACCCGAAGAAGGGTCGAAACGTTTATCATATTAAAGAGAAATTCTGTTTCTGTATCGTGAGAACCGAGTTCCGTTCATTTTGTGGTTCACATTGGCACTCTCTCCTTTCTACATATTTTCTTTATATAAAGTTGTAACCCCCCCCCCTCCCCGCTTTGTTTTTATGCGTACTGTAATCGCGTGGAAGAATTTTGTAATTTTATAAAGCCAATTTCAAATTGCTCACGATTAAAAATTGAAAATGTTAAATACCAACATCTTTTTCATTAAACTTCTGAGCTGCACGGGAATTCTGTAACTTACTATCGAGGTTTTTCGATAATGTTAACTAGGAACAACCAGGGTTGGGAAAGTTACTTTATAAAAGTAACTAGTTACAATTACAGTTTTTTCGCTAACAATGTAACTAGTTACAGTTACAAGTTACCAATTCTGAAAAGTAACGCGTTACAGTTACAGTTACTCGAAAAGTAACGAATCGTTACTTTGCAGTTACTCCCTTGCAATAGAAATAAAAAAAATATCGAATCTGCATCTGAATTGTAAAGCGGCGACCTTAGCGGAAAAAATTTTTATAAATAATTACAAAAAATTGACTTGAAATAGAAATTTGTAGAAATTTTTATATCTTCGTTGAAACATTTATTTTTTTGTAAAAATATCTATAAAATAGTATCACAAATTACAATGTTCTCAAATCAAGAAATTATTGCAAGTAGTGTTTCATGAAAATGTACAATTTTGTAAAAATTAATACAAAACTTTACTATTTTACTTTAAAAATTTGAGAAACAACGAAATCTTTAAGAATTAAAACATCTGCTTACTTGTAGAATATTACAAAAATTAACAAAAGTGTTCCAATTCTAACATTTTTATGTTGATTTTAATTTTTATAAACACTTTTTAAATTTACGTAGAATTTCTTAGATTCTGGCAGTTATATTTAATTTTTTTGTAGAATTTTGTAGAATTATTTCCGGCAGGGGATAAAGGCGTTTATGCGCAAAAAGGCCTAATGCGATTTGTGGAGGTTGAAAATATATACATAAAGTAACTATTAATGTAACTGTTAAATTAGTTACTAGTTATCGAAAAAATGTAACTGAGTTAAAGTTACAGTTACAGATGTAGAAAAAGTAACGAAGTTAAGTTAGAGTTACCAAAAAGAAGTAACTGTAACTGTAACTTCGTTACAAGTAACGAGTTACTTCCCAACCCTGGGAACAACCTTAATGAAAATCTGCGTCTTTTTCGAAGATCGTCCTCGCCATTGGCCGTCGCTATTACCGAAAGGCATCGATTGCAAGTTACAGAATTCCCGTACTGAGTCCCAAATTCAACGACTTACTTAGCAGCCGTGGTGGAGTGTCCTCCAAAATATTCAACAAACAGCAGCGAGACTCTCAGACTAAATTCTGACGCATACGTCAGACTTATTAACACAGTTTTAAGTGTGAAAATGTTTTGCTACGCGGTCCGCAACTTATCCTGGCATTATTTTGTGCACAAAAGTTAACCGGCCTATATACTAATATACGTATATGGAGACGACCGGCACCCCTTTCCGAAGTTACTTCACTGCGGTCAAATTCGCCGCGCATGCGCGGGAAACCTGGCTCGCGCGATCAGCTGGGGATTGACTATTTACAATTCGCGTGCGCAGCGGCATGTTTTCGTCTCTGCGTTACGAACGCGCTCTCAGTTTTGCTTCTAACGAGATTGGCGTCGACTCGGTGTGGGACGTTGATAAGGAATGCTCCAAAATTCGCAGCATGGAAAGCATTCGTAGTTTCATGAGGCAAATAAAGTCGTAAAAGTTTTAAGTCGGGCAAATAACCTAAGTAAATACGCTGAACGTGACGTTTGCAGATATTCAAGGAGCATAGTGCAAATACTTTAATATAAAAAATTCTCACATGTCCGGAGAGCTTTTCGTTCAGGAGCTTACTTTTCGCGATAAAATAATTGCGAAGGAGAGTTAAATATTTTTTTTTATATAAAATCCAAGATATTTTAAGATTTGCTGCAAAACATTCTAATCTTGCTGAAATATATAAGCACAAAAATTGCTTCTTTAACATAAGCTTCTTTTGCTTCTAAATTAGAAAAGAATTTATATTCGCGCTTCTGCAAACGTACAACTTAAATTCCTATTCGTACGACGTTATCCGAGTGACGATTTCTTTTTATATAAATTATTTTTTATATAACCTATCATCGGTTTTGTATAAGCTAATGTCAGTTTTTCTTCTTGTAGAAAGGACTGTTGAGATTGTCGAGTATGGGTCAAATGTGGATCGTTGTTTATCTGCTGGTAGCATGTGCGCATCTGTCGCAGCAGGTAAACATAAAGCGACTTTTTTACGTTCAGTAATAATTGATACTTTTAACGTGTTAAGTTATATCGTTCGCTCTGAAGCAAACTATTCTATAAATCCTATAAATTCATATTTTGTTACAGAGATCAGATCCAAATTCGTCGACTTACTTAGCAGCCGTGGTGGAGTATCCTCCAAAATATTTAACTAACAGCAGCGAGACTCTCAGAGTAAATTCTGACGCATACGTCAGACTTATTAACACAGCCGGTAGAGTAGTCGTGAGTATTATCTTTAGAAGAGAATAGTTTCACAAGGTTGGGAAAGTTACTTTGTAAAAGTAACTAGTTACAGTTACAATTTTTTCGCTAACAATGTAATTAGTTGCAGTTACAAGTTACCAATTCTGAAGAGTAACGCGTTACAGTTACAGTTACTCGAAAAGTAACGAATCGTTGCTTTGCAGTTACTCCCTTGCAATAGAAATAAAAATATCGAATCTGCATTTGATTTGTAAAGCGGCAACGCGTTTATGCGCAAATGCAAGGCCTAATGCAATCTGCGGAGGTTGAAAGTACATATAAAGTTACTATTAATGTAACTATTAAATTAGTTACTAGTTATCGAAAAAATCTAACTGAGTTAAGTTACAGTTACAGATGTAGAGAAAGTAACGAAGTTAAGTTAGTTACCAAAAAAGAAGTAACTGTAACTTCGTTACAAGTAACGAGTTACTTCCCAACCCTGTAGTCTCAAGCATTGGTTACATCGTCAACGAATCAGTTCTTGACGATGTGTCATAAAAATGATTTGAAAAGCAGACATTATTCGACCGGAACGGGCAGAAACTCACTGCGAAAAACATTACGTCAGCGAGAGCGAGGTAATGCTTTTCGCAATAAAGTTCTGGTCGAATGATATTACTTGTCTGTTATTTAATCACCGGCGAGTAAAATGTCCCTCGTGTCTGTTTGAAACGTGTTGAATATTTTCAGAAAGCTGATATAATCGTTTTCCCGGAAGACGGCTTGACAACAGTTCACTTGCCGGAGAGAGAAGAGATGGAAGGTTGGACAACAGTCATTCCTAGTCCCTCAGATAATTATATACCTTGTAGCGGCGACACGATTCAAGTTAGCGACGTACGTACGATTCTTCGTATTGTAAGAAACTAGCGACATAAATTAAATCTAAAAGGAAACGTTGGATCCGCAGACATTGAGGAAAATATCATGTGCTGCGAGGGATTATGAAATCTACGTGGTAATCAATATCGCTGAGAAAGCACCTTGCGCCAACGTGTCTTGTCCGAGAGATAAAATGTTCTATTATTACAACAGCAACGTAGTATTCGATCGCACGGGAAAGATTATTGCCAGGTATCTAATTCTTCGTTATAATTACTGTTGCGGGAAACACATTGCAATATTATATACGTCTTATTACAATTAACAGGTACCGTAAAACGAATCTTTTCAACGAACCGTTTGATGTGACAGCAGTACCGGAAATAGTGACCTTCGATACTGATTTTGGGGTGAAATTTGGAACTTTTATATGTTTCGATATATTATTTCGCGAACCCCCGATTATATTAACGAGAGATCATCAAGTAACTGACATTGTCTATACTACAGCATGGTTTTCTGAGGCACCATTCTTAACAGGTGAACGAGACGTGATGAAACCTTCTTTCCCTTTTCCGTCGAAACATGTACGCTAATATTGTTAATCGTTTTAGCTGTACAAACGCAAGCAGGATGGTCATTTGCAGAAAACGTAAATCTTTTAGCTTCTGGCTATAACAGACCTGATTTTGGCAATGCTGGCAGTGGAATTTACTTAGGTGTGTAAAATTACAGTTTACATTTTAATAAGTGTTATTAAATTCGCAATTAGAGTTATCTACCGTGCAGATGCATACACGAAATAACGTTTCATGCGCCACAGGTCGCAAAGGAGTCGGTAAGGCAATAATGCCTGCAGCTACACACGAGGAACTGCTGATATATGAAGTACGCAAAATAAAGGACAGAACTAATATCGAACCCTATCACGATGATTCCAAGAATGAGAAAGCTTGGCCATGTTATCAAGGAACAAAGCGTATAGGCGACGACTTATGCGTGAGGTCGGAGGTCGACACAAAGTCAGATGATAAATTATTTTTGAAACACGACAATATTGAAGTCTTCCAAACGCTTTCCTTGAAAGGGAATGCCACGGAAACTGTCTGCCAGAATAACTTCTGCTGCGAGTTTAAAGTAGAAATTACGAAACTAGACTCGAGAACAAAGTATCGATTAGTTGTTTTTAATGGTATTCGTCATTACTCTAACGTTAAAGCTCGCGTACGTGCATGTGGCATAATTCAATGCTCAAACGACTCAGTTTCGTCATGCGGTTCCGTGAACACATCAGAAGTGGTGTTTAACAATATTGAAATTGCGGCAACGTTTCACGATTATAAGAACAATTTAATTATGCCGTCTACGTTAAGTCCAGATTTACTTCCGCTTAAACAGTGGACATTTAATGAACACGTTCATGACGACCATGTGCACGTTAACATGTACCTAAATAACAGTATAAACAATGTGGTAACGTTTGGAATTTATTCGAGGGACTTCAGTAACGATGCGAATAGAATATCTTTTTACACCGCTACTTATTTCATAGTATTATTTGTAACTTTGTTTTCAAGATTGTAATTTATATATCCATATGTGCAACATTACTTTTTCTACGTCCACATAGATGCCAGATATTTTTATGTGACATACTTTCCAGAAATCACGTACTTTTTACTTACGTTCGTTGACAAATAATTCAACGACTCTGATAAATTTTTCAATGTCAAGAAATTAAGAATTAGAAGAGAAAGCTAAATTTGCACCGGCACTTTTTCTTGCCAGTTCGTAGCTTGTGGCGTCTGTAAATATTAATGTAAATGATTTTTGGAATTTATACAAAGATATATTTTTGATAAAATTTTATACAGATATATAATTGTAAAGTTGTTAATCTTTGAATTGTTATTAAATTAATATAGGGTGCGTTCCGTTTCACACATGATGTGCCTAATGTATCATTTATCCTTCTTTAACATTTTGCGAATAACAAGGATAAATGATGCATCATGCGCATCATGCGAGAAACGGAACGCACCCACAATTGTTAATTACCAAATGCGATGGACTAGTGATATTAACAATTGAAGTGAGAAAAAGTACGAATTTTGCTAAACTTCAGGCGTTAAATGCGTGTGCCAAATATTTTAAAGCGACGTAATAAATATATCAAATACGTTTTATTATTAATAAAAATGTTTTTTCCGAAAAAACACGTGCTGAACGTTTTCGTTGCAAATTACGACAAACGCTTCTCATCCTTGCTACAATTATGTCGAATTAACTGCAAGTATCCATATGAAAAATTAGATCATTTACGTAATTTATCTCGGGAAAAGTGTTAAACCTAAATACTGAATAACTGTTTCTAAATTATATTCAGAAGAAACTTGTCACCCCGGTAAAAAACACAATAGCATTTGCCACGTAACGGGATTCTCGTATTACTATGTATTAGCATGTATTTCACGATTAATTGATCTTAATGAGTCTATCATTATGTATCAGTCATAATTTATACGGTTAGTCTATAATCAATCATACATATATTTGCAATAAATCGATAATTAATTATCCCAAAATGATAATCACAATTGATGATGGAAATGCTGACTAGCGTAACGATAAAAGTGATCGATAATGAATAACTTCGCATAATTAATTCCATCTGCTTTTCACGGACAATAATGCTATTGTATAATCGTTGTCGCGTTATCTCAATTCAGACTTTAAGAGATTGCGCAGATACGCCTATACCGATATACCAGAACCCAACTTTGACGAATATCGACGAAAATCTTTGAAGGATGCCGAAACATCATCTAAGAGAAGCGCCGATGAGCGAAGGGCGCAGAGAAGCATCGTCTCTTTTGGTAATGATTTCAAAAAATGTTATCACGTATTTTCAAAACATTATTAAAACACGTCTCCTACGAGAAACAAGTAGAATATTTCTGTAGAGTTTTCAGCCAAATCAGGCATAATGTGTATAAATTAAATACAATATTTTCAGTTGGTTGCGTTGCCGGATTGTACAGCTTTAAAGCTCATTTACTGCATTATGTACTCTTCATGTCGCCCTCGCGAGATGTCTTGGCGGAGGCTCAATTGGAGGTAAAATTGAACGGTATACCGGAGGGGAAAGTGTTAATCGTGAAATGGCGCGGCAAACCTGTTTTTATCTATCATCGGTAAGAGAATCAACAATTAATAAAAAACAACAATAACTAGGAAAAAGCAGGATAAAGCGAACACGCACTAGTGTCGCACAATCACTACCGTCATAATTAAATGATTTGGCTGCTGAAACTTATTGTTGAATGCCGTTATCCGCAAAACAAATATAAAACCAATTCTTTTCCATGGTTTTCTTAGTAGTTTAAAAAATTTAATTGTGTCGCTCGAATCTAAAATTGCTATCCTTTTTACCAATTTAAATTAAGAGAGTACAGTCATCCTTGTTCAGAGCTCCGTGCACTTTAGAATAGAGTATTATACATATGTATATACATATACATAGACATGTCTTATAAAAATAATACCAATAAGTGGATAAATAACGAAGGATTCTCAAGAATCTCGTAGTGAAATTAACAAGTAGCAAATGGGCTTGGAGAATACAGTGCGGTTGACAGGGCACAAGGCAATAAGCTCCCAGAATAAAGTGGAAATTTTACGGACTTTAAAGCAAATTTCCGAGGAATATTTAATACTCCTAACAACATTCGATCGCTAACGGGGTTAATTTTGCAGACCGCAGTCGATCATCGAGCAGGAGAGAGCTGTGAACGTGTCAGAGCTGCGCGACCCGGAAACGGACGACGACAGAGCGAAGAGGTCGGAATGGCTAGTTGTGCTGGGCGTTTGTACGCATTTGGGATGTATACCGATTCCAAACGCCGGTATCATACGAGGCGGTTTCTTTTGCCCGTGTCACGGCTCGCACTTCGACGCTGCCGGACGCATACGGAAAGGTCCTGCATCGACCAATCTGGAGATACCCGAGTACACATTCGTAAACGACGACAGTATTGTTATCGGGTGATGATGCGTCCCTTTCGGATCGCAAGATGTTGAAGCGTGTTAAATGACGAGATCGAGAAGAATGTAGTTTTACACGTTGCGGAATTAGTTTTTATACTTCCGTTGGAATTTCGTGATGGTATAATTATAAATGTATAATGAAACATCCAACGAAGTGTTAAGATTAAAAGAATGTCTTGGCTTTCGAATAACGTCATAGTCCATTATAGATAATTTATATAAGAATCCTGTAACTTCAAAAGACTGCTTTCTAAAAGAACAACTAGCTTTTCCCTCATTCTACGGGAGATACGGTTTATCTTTTCGATTGGCGGATTATTATATCATTTTTTTTTACGCGGCATGCGTCCAGTATACTAGAGGCGGGTTACTCTTCGATATCGCAAAAATTTTCTAACATCTAAAGCGAGAGTCTGATATTCATAATTTTAACTAATATTAACATACTGCAAAATATGTCTTGAGAAAAATATTTCCCGACGTCTTTTCAGAAAGTCTTAAAGTTGTCATATGATAAAGATTCAAAGATATGTTTCAAGTAGACTAGTAAGCAAATAGCTTTTATGTGTTATTAGTTCAATAGATTTAATACATAAAAAATTTGTCATTTTTCTTACTGTTGTAAATGTAAATACTACTAACATAATCTAAGTAACTTTAATGGTATATTCCTTTACCATTTCTGTTGTAAGTTTAAGCTGAAAGATCGGAAAATATATTTAACCGAATTACTTTTTATCAGTTTCTCCGCTAATTTTGCTAAGCTTTATTTTTTAATTTATTACCATAATGGTTTAACGTGTATCTTAATCTAAAGATTTCTGTGAGTATTGTTTGTCCCCTACGAGAAAAACAAATTATTAGAAGTTCTACGGCACAATTGTTATGAAAATTCAAACTATATTAGTGTTTACGTTTTAACAAGGATTTACATGTTTAGCTTCCCCTACATGTCAACTTTGTCCAAACTGTCCCGAACATCTTCCACAGTTTAGTCGGGGTATCATATTTAGTAGCACACATTCTACTGTACTGTGCATAATAGAAATATAATCGAATATGGATACGGATATTGATTTTTTTTTAACAAAGCTGTTTTTTTTATCCAATTAGCGAGTTTGAGGCATATTGCCGACAGTGTAATGGAGTGATCGTTATTGATGAACTAATAATGTGTTTGCATCTAGTTCTGTATCATAACATATATCTTTGATGTTTAATCCGTTAGAGAATATCAGATTAAGAAAGACGAAACTATGTCGGTGTGTTTGTCGTAGTAATATTTTATACATTTCCGAATATATATTTCCGAAATGCAAATATTATAACAAATTGTTTAGTACGTCCTGATACCTTCTCATCTACCAATAGTGCAAATGGACGCGGACGACTCCATCCAGAAGCCATTACGAGTGAAGTATAAAAAGAAATTAGACGTAAATACCTGGCAGTCTCAATATTCCATACACAGAATTGTAACAGAAATTGCATAAAATACTATCGTATACTTTCAGGATATTTCGCGGAATAGACAACCTAAGCTCTCTCACTTGGACAAATATATATCATACTATAAATGATTATTCGGACTCAAAGATTGGAAATAATGACGTGACTATAGTAATAGAACAATCAGCAACTGAAGACATCACAATCAAATGGCTTGCGGCAAGAAATCAAAATCAGCAATGGATGTTAGAAATATTACAATTTTCTTTTTCTTGAGCTATTAATACACTTATATATGTATATGTGTATTCTTTTACATACAACAAACGTGACTATCAACGAAATTAACTGTTTAAATTTAGAGACATAAAAATTGTAGAAATATATATTTGTACAATTTTTATGTCTTTAAATGTCAAACAGTCAATTTTGTGATAGTCACGTTTGTTGTATATAAAAGAACATTTTAATGGCTCAAGACATAAAATTGCATATGTGTATCAAATGTTTAACGTACATATTTTATAAATGTCCCAACTAACTATTCAAATTAAGTAATCTTATATAGTCAAATCTGTAATAAAATCTAATGATTCAAATTTAATATTATCTAAATTAAAATTAAAAATAATTCTATCAACGACTAAACAGATAAAAAAACTACGTTGTCGCAAAAAAACGAACGTCTCAACGTTCAACTGCGGGACCTAACTCAGCACATAGCCTCTGTCTTTATTTAATTTTTAAAATATTCTAGTATCTGATATATATTTACATATTTCCTAAATATCCAAATGCAATTGATTAATTTTCATATGCAAGTGATAGCGCAAGTACCGAATACAAATAATATATTTCGGCTTGAAGATTCGATTTTTCCGACATTTGAATAAAAAAGATACTAATTTCGATTCAATAATTAAGATACTAGAATATGTCCGTATAAATAAAATAGAATTGTGTGATAATAATTAATTAAAATTTTTTATGTTATTTGCTAATACATTTCTGATCTTTATCCCTATTGTATGTATGCATACAGGTTCAATTATAACAGATAACGGGAGAATATGGATTATACTATCAGTTTTAAAAGCCTCAACGCATGGATCACCAGCAGTACCAGCAGTCTCAATTTTATTATTTTTAATCGCCTGGCATGTATAAATAAACGGGCGCATTTAGCGAATAATTATTTGCTTTACGCAAAATTAGTATCACGTTATATATTCGTTGTAACGTAGAGTGTAATTTCAACGCGATCTTACCAATCTTATGAAAGTCTTACTCTCAATGTAAGCGTTGATATTCAATTGCAAATATACAAATTTTCACTTGCTTAGTGACCACGTATCAATTACCCTGTCGTTAATTATCGGAATTCTTTGTATATCCTCATTTTACTCCATCCAATTGCTTTATTCAAATCGGTTTCTCTGCCGATTCTTTTACCTCAATAAAAACAAATGCTTACTCACCGAGCCGATGCGCAACAGCGGAGTTGTATAACTGCCACGTAGCTGCGCTGATTCTGTAACAAATAAAATTGATCTTACAACAGTGTTCAACAAAGCCAATATTGCAAAATATGATTTTTAAACATACCCAACTTTCTACTCGAGACAAGAGAAAGATACGAAAAAGATTACATCGCGAAAGATCTTCGCAAGAAACTTTTACAAAATTTCAAGTTTTCTTCTTTTCTAATTGTCATTTCAAAGTAACAGTGAAATCAAACGACTCGATGATAAACTGGTAAACAGATTAACTGTACACGAAATGAAAAACGATGCGCGAAAATGAAGTTGGCGCGATAATAATGCATAAATAATTCTACTCACCAGAGAGTTGCTCCGCCGTCGCCCGATGCCCCCCAGGCCGCCACCTCCTCTCAGACTCCTCCATTTCACACCGGCACAACACTGCACTCGCGCAAGAGGAGCTACTTGCGATCGCGCGCGCTAATTACCGAAGTAACGCACGACACGGCACTCCCGGCGTTAATCGACGCGGACTCTACTGCAACGAGAGAGCGAGAGGCGCGATTGCGCGCGAGAAAATACGAGCCGCGTCTGGCGAGGTGGCGTCGTGCGAATTGACGCCCGACGAGAAATAATTCGTCGATCGACGCCGATGGACGAGTCATTTCTCGCTGAGCGGCAACGTTCTGGCGGCAGGGACTCGCGGACGTACGCGCAGCCAACTTCACGCGCGTCGCGAAAAAGGGAACCGAGTGCGTGTGCGTTCGACGGGGCGATTTCGCGCGAACGTTCCTCTCGCCGCGCGTCGCGCGTGGGAAACTCGGGTATCGCTGCACGCGCGAGGAGCTGAGAATTGAAACCGAAGAGCCCGGTGTACTCGGGGCGCGCGAGGACACGACGGCGCCGTAGCGACGCCGACCGCGCGAGACATTTCGGCCGGGATTTCGCGGATTCACGCGTCCCGGTGGATTACCGACGCGCCAAGTCGAATCTACGTCGCGCGACTGTTACGCCGGACAATGGAGCGAACTTACCGCGATCGTGCGTACCGCGAGACGCGACGACCAACTCACGGGACCGATCCGCTGCGTGTCCACGGGCTCCTCGAACGGATCAACATGGCGCCGGTTCCCGGCGGCCACTGCGCGGCGCTACAACGGCGGTGCTGCGCGAGTCAAGTCAACGACGAGATGTATCTGGAAAAAACGCGCTCACTCGGGAAATACGCACGTCGACGACGCAATCGACACCTTCGCGGGTCTCCTCACGGTTTACTCAACTTTACTTACTTGTTTAAAGGGAGGCGAGCACGATTCGACGGTTTCCACTTTCCGTATCTCGAACGAGGTTCGTTCTCCGAGAAGGACGAGCACGACGTCCCACGGTACTCGCGGACTCGAAGAGCTCGATCGCGGCTGTGGCATCGTTTAACTGCGCGGGGGACGATCGCGCCCTTCGTCCCGTGACACTCGTGACCGGCGGTTCGAACGACAGCGCGACTCGCGTCCCTTCTCGTCTCGACGCGCAGCGGCCGCGGCGGACGCGAACTACGCGAGTCGACGGCGCGTTGGAGAATCACTTCGGTTTCGCTCGCGCGATGCGTCCCGAATAAGTGCGCAAATACGCGCGAGAAATACGAACGTGTTGACGCGCAATCGATATCCTCGCGGCTCTCCTGTATTCAAATGACCGTGATAGATTCGTCTCTAATGTGAATAACTCCTGTACGAGACGATCGCGTTGCGTAGACGATCGAGATTCTCGTAGGAGATGATCGCGACGCGAAGACACACGGAACGTCCGTCTCGCTCGACTGATCCGCGCGGACTGATTCGGCTCAATAGATTGTTTTTCGACCGAGGTCGGTCGGGCGCTACGTCATTTCTCGGAATCTCGGCTCGGCGACCGAATTGTTTACTACGTTACGTTTTTTTCGTTTTTTTGGAATCCGCGCTCGGTGTTCGGCCGAGGTGTTTACGGCGCCGTACGCAAGATCATTCACGCGACGACGGTCGAACGAGTCGGTTGTGTCCGCGCCGCTCCGCGTGTCGTAGGTATTATTATTTCTCGATACGCGTTCGCGACAAGTACGGGAAGAAACGGCGATCGCGATCTCTGCGAATAATCGGCGAACGATATCGTCGCGTGATCGCAGAACTTTGAGTCGAACATCATCGCGATACGTTCAAGTGAAAAATTAAGTGTCAATTAATCTTGTCCGTGTTTAATTATATCCCACACATAATATTACGTAATATATTTTCTCATCGGTAGTTTAAATTTGACATTTACGCATCGATTTCTGTTGATTGAAATTCATACTATCGGATAAATTTACAAGGAATACCGAGTGCAAATAGTAACTTTGTGCAATCGTATATTTTTGTTCTCTTAATTTCCCGTCGCATGTGATTAGTGCTCAGGTGTTATACAAAGTGCCACGGAGTCTCATCAATCATTCCACGGAGTTTGTTCAATCGTGTCACGAGCTTTGGTCAATCACAGCACGAAACGTAAGTTTCACATTTCGTATGAGATCGATTACGAGAAATTAAACATGAATGATTTCCTTTTGTATCTTGTAAAAAATGCATTCACTTATTGCATATGAATACGCGCGAATTAAATCGTACATCGTAAGTTTGTCAGTATAAGTTTCCAAGAGAACGAAATTTAATGAATGTCTGATTATTTTCGGTATTTTATTGGCGAATATTGAATTCGTAGTAGCCGCCAATTTTTCTTATAGCAAATTCGATTGCTTGCACTGTAAATAATATTTCACGTGTTATAGTATTTTTAACGTGTTTTACACGTAATATTTCATGCAACATAGCCAACTTTAACATTTCGTTTTAGAACTTTGAGGCGGTCAATTTAAATTTAATTAGTCTTATTTTAATATAAAGAATAAACTGTAAAGATTTGAAACAATTATCACATAAATGATTTTACGAAATGACTACCTTAAATATAAGAATTTACTGTAAACAAGCCTCAATGTGCACTAGTGCAAGTTGTCGAATTCGCTATTTTATTAGTCAAGAAACCTGTCATACCGACCACAACAATAGTCAACTTTAACAATTGACAACTTTAGAATGTGAATCGCCAGTGAATGTTCAACGATAAAAAGAATTGTTAGACGACTTAGGTTGGCAGATGGTTTATTTATTCATTTAATCCGACGTTTCGTTTTTACTTATCCTTGACTTTGTTTCTCAATTGACACGACTGTAAGATGCGTCTTGTTTTATAAAATAATTGTAGATCCCTGAATGTTGAATTCCCTGAAAAGGACCACAAACCGCATGGTCGAAACGTCGGATTAAATGAATAAATAAACCATTTGCCAGCCTAAGTCGTCTAACAATTCTTTTTATCGTTTAACAATTGATATCTCGCTTCGCGGGGCAGAGCAACACTTTTTCCTGCCAGATTCTTTCGTTTTGAGCGAAAACGCGTTGAATGAGCCTAATTTTGTTCGATTTTGGAGGCGAGGAAGCCAAACTGAATAAACGCTTTATGAAATTGGCGCGAATTGGCGAAAAATAGTGGACCAATCACAGCGCGCTTCCTTATGGCCAGGCTCTGATCAGAGGCGGCCTCTACTTTCGGTGACGCTCCTGTATGCCTGTCTTTCGCACCTAACCTATCGAGTCGGTCCAAAATCCTGTTCGGCATCGATTTGTTTATCGTCGCTCGGCATTTTAACGTTTCTCGGTATCTCTTTTACGACGCCCGCGAACAAATCGGAGCGAGATATGAGCGAAATTCACTGAGGAACCTCGGCAGAAGCGTTGAATAACCTCGCCTTTTCAGGTAGTCCAAGCTGACGCGGGCTACGAAGCAGCCGCGATGACACCGCCGATGGAGAGAATCCAGATTTTGGAGACGATCGAAAAGGACATTATAATATGTTTGCAGAGCGCAGGTAATTGAACGCCAGGCTGAACGGTCTCTTGTCGTCCGCCTGATCACGAATCCCTCGTGTGTTGAAGTACAAGTTGAACCCGCACAGCGAATGCGCGAAACGAGGCGAAACGTCTGAAACCTTTCTGGCCAAATTCTGGGAAGGCATCGGTGGTTTTCTAGCGTTCCAAATGTACGATCAAGGTGTGCTTTATGTTGCGCAGGACAAGCTTGCCTGGAGCTCAGCAAGGAGAAATCGAGCCTGAAGCAGGCGGAGTCGCAGACGCATCAGTTCCTCAAGACTCTGGGACAATTGGAATCCAAATTGAGCGAGCAGATTAATTATCTCACACAGGTCTCCACTGGTACGTAGAAATTTGCTTGTCGTCCTTGCGTCGATTCCCCTTCCCTCTTCATTTCCACGTTACGTTCCTCGCAGGTCAACCGCACGAGGGTTCTGGATACGCGAGTCAAAAGGTGCTGCAAATGGCCTGGCACAGATTGGAACACGCGCGAAGTAGAGTTAACGAATTGGAACGTATAAAGAACAAGCTGCGATAAGGGCACAATTTTCCAAGGTACATATTGTAAATGACGAGTAACATTACATTAATGTTGCCGGCGACAGCCCCCCCCCCCTCTGACTCTGTCATAATAAATTTATATTACTTTTGTTAATCAAGAACCTTCCCCTACCATCCTGTTGATATCTTCATTGTAATCGGTTTTGTCGCGAGAAATGAAATTGCACACCATTTTCGCTACAAACCGCATGGCAAGGACAATACTCGACGACTTCGCCGATTATGTATCTTGTAATAACGTGACACAATTTGCTGAGTATCTTCTTTTGATTGCAGACTGTGTACAATATGCTAAAAAAATACATAAATAATTTCTTTACATATATATGCTTCTATCTTATTTTTATCACATACATCATAAAAATAGTAAACTTTATGAAAACATTCCAACAACACGCGACGTATATCATGATTAAAACTCGTATATATGAAATGAACACTGTGAAAAATGTATCTTTGAACACTCTTCTTGATTCTTTGAACGACATCCTTATCCGTCTATGACTCCCATGCTGCGTTTTACCGTGGCCGCCAGCGAGAGTCGCGATCTTCTCTCTTCGTCCAATTGTTTTGTCAGCAGCGACATTTGCGACTGTAAGTCAGTCATTTGGTTCTTCAAGGTTTTAACCGTTTCCGATAATGTTCTGTGTATAAAAAGTTAATAAGCATTAACGTATACATCAATTATTTAATACTATCACGTTACACACTGTTATCAATTTCTGACGCAATTGTTATGAATGCAATCTCTAAAGCATAAACAAAAGATTAGCAGAAGAGAATTTCACCAGTGACATGATAAAGTATGAAGGAGAGTTTGCTTATTGTCACCAGTAATGATTAGAAATTGAGACGGGAAACTAATAGTCAACCCAACTGGCTAATTATTTAATTGATTTATTACACAACGTTTCGACCCTATTTTTTTGGGTCCTTTTCGAGTGATACTGAGTCAATCGTCGTCGTCGAATAAGACAGAGTCGAGTTATAAAATATATGTATACATGTGAGCACTGTGGTAGTTGGGCTCGAAATATATAACTAATAGTTCGAGCCCAACTACCACAGTGCTCACACGTATACATATATTTTATAACTCGACTCTGTCTTATTCGACGACGACGATTGACTCAGTATCACTCGAAAAGGAAAAATAGGGTCGAAACGTTGTGTAATAAATCGATTAAATAATTAGCCAGTTGGGTTGACTATTAGTTTCCCGTCTCAGTGATAAAGTATTTCTGATTTTCATAAAAATTATCGAATTCAAACAGATTCGCTTTGAAAAAGGTAAAAAGATGTATCATTTCGAGACGTATCTCTATATTCACCTGTCATTGCAAGATTCCCAGTTGCCTCTGTTATGCGTCAATGATATCCTGTCCCGCGACTTTTGAGACTCGTAATCTAGCATTGCTGAAAAAAAGAAGAAGCATAATTCCTTCGTAATAGAAAGACACGTCGAAAAGTTTCAACAGCTATTAGACGAATTAAACTTACAATTAGACTCTCCAGAATGTACGGTAAACCTAGCATTGACGGAAAGACAATAACCTTCTATTACTTTCAATATGATCGCATCGTCTTCAAACTGTCGCTCATCTGTAACATACAACGTGGAATAGAAAATCGTTTGCAAACTTGATCAATAAATGTTCACTCAATTATCTTGGTATTAAAACATTAAAACAATCTTACTGCATGATCGTGGTGTCCGTGATGTATCTGTAGTAGTATCTATTTTTCCAAAGTTCTTAAGAGAATACAGGGGAGGAGCGGGTCTTAGTGATGCGACACTCCAAGGTGTCTTAATCCCTGGAGATGTACAGTGTTCCATTGCCGGTCGTTGGTGCTTCCCGTTTGGCTGACTGATCGTCTGCTACAATACGTATAACACATCGTTTGTAATATCTCAACAATATCAGTACACAATTAGAATCGTTTCTATCGTATGCATGCACGTTTCTGTGAAATTTACGTTATAAAATATACACACATATATATATATATATATACTTTTTTACTATTGTTTTTGGCAGGGTTCTATGTTCAATAGAAATATTTCTTAATCTAAAAAATACAAGAGAGGAAAAGAGAAACACTATGATTGTAATTATATTACTCTGGAGTGCACGCCCTACCTGAAGACTAAAGTTGCGTCTATACTAAAAAATCAAGCTAACTATAATCTTTTGCGAAGTGACTGATGGTTGCGACGTGATAAAATAAAGGCATACGCACAAAAGTTTGTGATGTGTTTTCCGAGGGCTATTCTATAATGTATTGTGTTAGTAAAGCGACAGCTTACTTCGCACAACATGGCTGTGAAAATAAAAGCATACGATTTCTTTGGTAGAAAATGATAATTAGTAAAAACACCAGCGTGGTTAAAGAAAAACTGAAATGATCAAAGGAACAGCCATGCCATGGAAGCTTGCCTTGTTCCGTGCATCCAAATATCGGGATAGACTTCTTGAGCCACCAATGAGCGTACAATCCAGATGAGTACACTTGATTTGTTGGCTCGTCATGTTCCTCCATAATCGGCTGGATTGGACGAACTACGCGTCTCCCGATTTTCTTAACTACGCACTGGTGCGCATATGGTATCGGTTGCGTATACCTTTTTCCTTGTTCATTCCCATAATTTATCAGAGGTTGAATTAACACAGTTTCTTGTACTTTCTTCTCGCTATTATCAGGATTATCGTTAGCATCGCTACCACCGACATCGTTGGATCTCGCCAAGCTTGTACATTCGTCGACGTTTTTCGACGAAGCCAGCGAGTGAGCGCTATCTCGAGGCGTAGAGCCAAACGGCGAGGTGCAAATACACTGATGCTCGAACTTATTCTCATCATTATCGCTTTCGCTATGAGACGTTCTTACGGGATCTGTATACTTAGTATGACTAGATGCGTATGACTTGTAACAGGAATTGACTTCGGATGAACGTAAGTGATAACTCTCGGCCATGCCGGAGTCCGAGGACCGTAAGCTACTGTTTGCGCACGTTTCTCGAAATTCTCTCCCGACGCTATCGCAATTATCGTTCTGGGCGGAGGTCATGGAATATCGGACCGGCACGTCCGAGTTGTTTGGATAAAACTCCTCGATCGCTTTCAGATATTTGTAATTCACAGCCAGATCGCTGTGATCTCTGCCATGTCGCATTTCCAAATGTTCCCGACAAAACTTATTACGTGCTTGAAGATTTGACGTGTACGACTTGCTTGACGCGAGCGGAACGTTCGGCAGGACGTGACTCATTGTAGCGCCGGCAGGTAAGCTCTTACTAGTCTCGAAGGTACATCGATTGTCGCAATTAACTCTCGGTGCGAAATTCGTGAGTGAGGAAGTGCTCGCTATTCCGACGGTACTAAGATCGGTATTGTCTATTACATATCTAACGTCCAGTATCAACGAGGATTTACGCAATATACGCGGCTCCTCTTGCACATTACTTTCAGTGGGTGTATCCGACTCCGATCCTTCGCTAGTAGGAAAAATAGTATACGTCACATTGCACTTTCTCATTTTCACGTTACTCAAATCCGGCCTCAAGACATATTGAATGTACAACAATTTCTTCATTAATTCAGGCTGTATGACTTTTCTCCTCACGAGCTTCGCAAAGTATCTCGAGAGTCGAGCGTACGGAGGATGATGGCAACTCACACGGGGCATGGTTGGCGATTTCAGGTGGCTGGTGCATTGTTCCTGAATCAAGAGATCGATCCAACGCTGCCTCTCTTCCCTCGTGGCACACAGCACGACGATGCTTTCGATCATTGGTCCTTAAAGCACACGTATTTACGTCATTATTTTACAGAGGTAATTGTTGCGATTTTGTAACTTGGGAAAGAGGAGTGTAGTCTGGTAGACTTTCCTATTCCCAAGTCGCAAAATAGCATTTCTGCCTTGCAAGGTAGAATCATGATACACTTGACTAAAATGTCAACAGCCGTACCAGTAATCTCCAGAGCATTTCGTACTTCGTCCGTGTCTTCAATTCCAGTTACATTAATGCCAGTTAACGGAAGTTTTCCCTAGGCAAATGACCGCAATGTGAATTAAGATGTCGATATATATTCGAATTCTAAAGCAGCGCGACAAGGATGCTTTCGAGTCTACCTCGTAAATGAAGGAACTCATCCTGGAACTGGTGCTAAGCACCAGCAGCGTGGTAGGAAATAAAACAAAGTATCTATCTCTGCGATCCACGCCGGTTGCCAGATTCACGGATCCGACGTGAATGATCTCGCCAAGTGAATTTAATTCTTCACCTTCCCACCCTTTGATTCCGCTAGTTAATATTTGAAGCGCCAACTCGCGCTGCTTACGTATGGCAGCGCAATGATCCTACAAATAAAATGGATTGCAAGCAAATTTTAATTGAACATTAATATTCTTCTGTACTTGTATAAAAAAGAAAATACAGGATAAACCGTACCGCGATTTCCCTGTATACAGTTATGCTACGTTGAGTGTCTCCTCTGTCGTGATGATTCTTTTCGGTGTATCTTTCCAACTCCTGAAGCATAGCAGAATACTTGTCCAATCTTCGAAACGGCTTGCTCAGGCCAGTGGTCAACACCAGTATACCCGGCGATATCGCTCCACTGCGCTCCATAAATTCATTTAATTCATCTCTGCAATAATAATACACGAATCTCAATGTAACCAGAGGAAAATAGTGTTGTCTCTCGAAGGGCAGAAACCTCCAAGTTTCAAGCTGACAGACTCGACTCATGATGCAGCGCCGTCGAGAAAGGAGACGAAACACTTGCCAGATACCCACCTGTACCTATCTAGTATGCAAACAGCCTGCGGGTGATTATTGCAATATGAGGCGTGAATAGACTTGAGTCTTGGCGCGATAGTCAGGAAGAGATTTCCCACTCTTGCAGAGAGCCCTTGCAGAACGGTGCCTTCCAGGTTTGCCAACAAACACTGGTGAGTCTCCAGGACCTCGTGTATGTTACCGAGTAGCTGCTTATACTCGTCTTTCTTCAGTCTACGCACAGATTTCTATTATACACGACACGTAACATGGCTTTCTCGTATCCAATCGAGCACATGACTCACATGTTCGACGCTTCGAGAGGTTGTAAAAAATTATTCACCAGTCCTTGCAGCTCGGCTACGTTCACTCGTTCCGAATCGACGATGTCCTTCAACACTATGTCGCGATTGAGCTTCTGGTGCGCAGGCGACTCTTGCGGACTCCTATCAGGAGACGTCTTAATCGACGCATGGCCACCATCTGCATGTACACACACCATATGAAAGGTATGCTATTATTTACATTGGAGCATACAGAATATATATTAAAAGTATGCAGAATATCAAAAGAAAGGGATCGTAAACGGGTGAGATTCTACATTTAAAGTGCTCGCAGTATGCAACAGTTGTCCTACCCGGGGCTCTGTACTCCTTGACGTAGTTCGCAGGGAACCAACCAGTCTTGTCGTGCAGCGTGCCCTCCCACCAGCCCTCGTCGTCCACCTGCGTTATCGCAATCACGTCCCCCTTCTTGAAGCACAACTGGAACAGCGACGGTGTCTCGTGTAGTCGCGCGTAAACGCGTATATTTTTAGAAGCTACGACAACACCCCGGCGAGAAGTGACTCGCCGTTCGACGAGCCGCTAGCTAGCTGGCGCGCCGCGATGTTTACAACGGGATTGGGGGGAGAAGGGGCGGCGGGGTAACCGCGCTTACCTCGTCGTTGTTCGTCCCTTTGAAGGAGAAGAGCGCCGTCACGAGCTTCGGCGCGTCGGGCTTCGACATAGCTCTCGCGCTCATTCACCGCCAGCCGTGGAGAAACGTCGGGGGGGCTGATTCCCAGCTGGCGCCTCCGCGCATCGTTTCCTCACGGGTGATCGACACCCCCCGGCCTTGAAAAACCGTCCCTCGCGGACGGACGCCCGTGTCCACGCGCGCAGCCTTCCTATCTTTTCGGCAAGTCGAGCAAGTCTCGTCACATGTTCCAGCGACACCCCCGGCTCACCTCGCCACCCCCCCGCGCGCCCGTCACGAGTGGCGCTCGTCGCGCGCGCGTCCACGGCCGAGCGCGCGCGGCCACAAACACACGCGCGCGTCTGCCAGAAATCTGACGGACACTCGCGTCTATAAATAAACGCGACCGCCGCGTCACGTGACCACAATTACGCGCACGTCCGCGGGGTGACACGCGCGCCGACGCGCGCGGCCGTGAGGATATTTTTTCCACGCCGCGTCGTTCTCCTCAGTTCGCCCGACCCGCGGAAAAGGCGCCGAGGTGCGTCGCGTACGAGCGCGAAACGAGAAGGAGACGCGGGGGAGACGAGGGGGAACGCGCCACGTCCGCGCGGCACTCACGCCCGAGGTTTCGACTCCGCGCGCGCGACGATTCAAATCCCCCGCCCTTTGCTAGACCCGACGGTCGCGCTCGTTGCACGCGGCGAATATCCAACGTGCGCGGCAGGAGAAACTTGTGGACGGTAGAACAAGAGCGAAAGAGTTTTATTTCACGTGGCGCACGACGCGAATTTGCACGGCGCGAACAGCGAAGGGGCGAGACGTCCCGTTTTCCGACGCGGCGAGCGAGGTGGAGCTGCACCTACTGCACCGAGTGCCCGGCTCTCCTCGCACAGCTGACCGATCGACCAATCGCCGGACGCGGCGGGACCTGTGGTGGCGGAAGCTTCGGTTCTATTTGCGGTTCTATCTGTTATGCCTGAACTTGAACCAAACCTGGGCATTTCTTTTTGCCCGCGTCGTGTGCGCGTGGGGGCTCGATTTTAACAATTTGCAACAAACTCGTAAATTCGCGATTTGGGTTGTAACATCGCAGCGATTCTCGCGCGACACGTACGTGTACTTTCATGGTACTTTTGCAGCGACAAATACCAATCAATTAATTAATTAGGGAGCATGTTGTGTGTCCGTAGGAAACATTTCCAGCATCTGCTATAGGAAAAGTTGCGACATGGCACCGCACAGTAACTTTTCAGACACTGGAGTCTTCTCGGATTAGCTGGCTTGGGCTACCTCCAAGGACAGGAGTCGATTTAAATCGGAATCTAGGCCAAAAATGAAATTCAACGTAGAAGAGGCTAATCATTATTCTAGTTATCTCAATAGGATTTTAACGGGCCCTAGTAGCACAATATACTGGCGCAATATTGGAAAATTATGTAAATCTAGTATTGCCAATCTGGTCGTAGACAAACGCGAATGCTAACGTTACGTCGCAGCAGCAGAATAGAGCAGAAATCGAGTCCAGTAACGTAAATGAAACGCCATGTTCCTCTATACCCTAGAGAAAATGGATATTCAAAAAGTATACAGAAATTTGTATATCCTGATATTCATCTAGTATTTTGGCTTTATCCGTATACAGGAATTGATTATACGTATATTCAGTTGTGAGTTCTCTATATCTGGATATACAAGTTGAATATACATGTGTACTCGTAAAGGTCCTCTTCTGTATCCTCATTGATACAGAAGATCAATATATGTATAAATGAGGAATAGGATATACATATTCAATATACGGATATAGAAACTCTGTATACACATATACAGAAATTGTGTATACCTTCTGTATACTTTTTCTCTAGGGTAAATCTATCTAAATGGATAAAAGTAGAGAATAGAGATCATTCGCCTAATATTGTACGATGGACGCCTTCTTTTATTTAGCCAATATGTCTATTTAACAATATTAAATTTCGAACGTACCTTGTACGTTTTTATTTCTATATTTTAATTTATTACACATATTTATTAATTTTTTTTTATTATAAAAACAACTTGATGGTTAATTCCGACTCCTGACTTCGCAAGACCGTAGATTATAGCTCATACGTAGCTCTTTCTGTTCTTCAGACATTTGCGGGTACTCGTGTAAGATCGTTATACCTGAAGAGGACCAGTGTTACTGGCCGAAACGTTGTAGACTTAGGGCCAGTTTCACAAAGGTCGGTTAACTGCTAACTGACGGTTTAATTGATTCTCTATCTCTTCTTAGAGAACAAGATAGAAAAAGATAGGGAGTTGACTGAACCCTAGTTAACAGATAACCGATGTTTGTGAAACTGGCCCTTAATAATTGAATGAAGAAGTGCCAGTAAGGTCGTTTCCACACTTAATTTTATTTCTTAATTCTCGACTGGCTTATAATATCTGCTGTTGGATTAACAATATTGGTCTAATGTATCAGTTTCAGGCCAGTATTCTTATTACATTGTTAAACATTGGCCAATGCGCTTCCAATATAAATCTAATATTATATAA